>NW_027622379.1:14617-22117 GCF_034508935.2 Berghia stephanieae
CTACTACTACTACTACTACTACTACTACTACTACTACTACTACTACTACTACTGTTGCTGCTACTACTACTACTACTACTACTACTACTACTACTACTACTACTACTACTACTACTACTACTACTACTACTACTACTACTACTAATACTACTACTACTGCTATTACCGCAGGTACTACTACCAGTACTACTACTACTACTACTACTACTACTACTACTACTACTACTACTACTACTACTACTACTACTACTTCTACTGCTTGATTTGGAGAAAAAAATACATTTAATCTGAAATATGCTTGGAGCGGTTGAACTGCCGAACACAAGACGTCTGCTTCGATAAAGTCATCAATTGGTATTTATCGTCGTGTGATTATTTAAGTGTTTCTCAAGCTCGATTTGATGGTATGCGGCGAAGAGTTTAATTATTGAGAATGGTGTTCCTCCTCTCAACTTCACCAAAAGTTCATCTTTTGTAGGTAAGGGATGGATATCTGCTTTTGCTATTAGATTTATAGTCCTCTTGTAGTCGCCACATACTCTCACTTGTCCAGATGATTTGGGAACTGGTTGAAGCAAATTCCGCAAAATTCAATTTCTAAACGACACCAATGTATTCCCTCAACGAAAATGGCGTAGATCTAGCCTTGGGGAAATTTGATCACCTGAGTCACGAATGTCTATTGAAGATTTGTACTGTTTAAAAAAACTCGTTCCTCTGAAAATGCATTTTCAAATTTATGGATTATATGATGGACTGGATCTGATATTGAATATAACTGTCCAGTTGAGCTTGACAAACACAACCACTATCTTCCTAAAAGTGGTGGTCAGATATATCCACAACAAGTAAAAGCAATATGATAAGTTTATGATCTTCATATCCAACTTCTAATTTGGTCTATCCCAGGACCTTAATATTCTGTCCTGAATATAACGTTATTATTTTGTTAGAATATCTAAATCATTAACACTACCAATCATATTATCATAATTTATTTTTATCTATCACTGTGAGACGTGCCTTTGTATCAATTTGGAATGGTGGGTTTTCCACTAATTTGAAGAGTTCCACAGGTAGGTTTTCTAGGAACCGGAGGTTGTGAAATAGTGAAGAGGTCATAGTCACAAGATTGTTCTGTCTCAAGAGTAGAGTGATCATCAACGTTGTGCTGTTTGAACGCTTTTATTTTTTCTGAAATGTTGGTTTATGATAGGATTGTATGTTGACCTTGGGTTTGGTAACAGAAATAGACTTTGATCTCCAGACTGTTTTAGATATTTTCCTTTCCTTACCAAATCTACAATGGCCTCGGTGATGGTTACCTCCACAATAGCTCATACTATGGCACATACGGTCCTAACTTCTCCTTTAGATTCAATAGCTGTTTGTGCTAACCTGATTGCTAGTTCCATAGTTAAATCATCTGTTGGACCAATTTTCGCGACACTCATTCATCAGGCACTCTCGTGATAAATTGATTCAGTAGTTATCGTTCTTCAAATGTTTGTCCAGACTTGCAAAATTCCGATAATTTTTAGAGCAACTACGTAATCCTGGACGTTTTCGCCTGGCAGTCTTGTGTGTTTTTCGCTATAATTTCCTTTGCTCTGGGGTCTTCATTGCTTTTCGTTCATTATATCTCCAAAAAGAATTTTGTTTAAAAACATCATTCTCTTTGAATATTTATTTGTAAGATTTAAACAGAACAGTGGAACTTTGTTTGGGTTAAAAATTATTCTGCCCGTGTTGAAAACCTTTGGGTTTTCAAATAGTCTTGGATTAAATCGTAGATTATCACGTACAGATTAAATCACATGTGGCGAGAGTGTTCAGATAGTCAATAACCATATCACCTTTACATCTATCTTCAAACTCACTATCTGAACCATCAATCAATCTATCCATCCATCTATTTATCAATTTATCCATATTTTCATCAATCCATCCACCCAATCAGCCATATATCCATCCAGCTATTCTCTCTATCGATTTATCCTCCCAACCATCTATCCACCTATACATCCATCTATCTATTCATCCCATCCATCCATCCATCTATATATTTAATCCAGCCATCCATCAATCTATTTATCCCATCTATCCATCCATCCATCTATTTAACTTATACCATTATCCCATCCATCCATCGGTTTAACTCATCCATCTAACCCTCCATCTATATCCCATTCATCCATCCATCCTTCTATTTCAATTGATAACTCAGGTTGGTAAGTGGTTATGTTTTAATGATGGAACAACCTAAATAAACCTCTCATTTTTCCGATTTTTATTAACCTGTAATCTTTTTTTGGATGACTTTCTCGTCTTGGTTTTTATTAAACGACGTGTTCTTTTTATCAATTTTTACATGTAATTTTTTTCCTATCTGAATTGTCTCTCGATGTTTATGTATTGGCAAAAAAAAAACAAGGAACGAATTTATACACACACTCTCCACTCATGGCTGCCATGTTGTTGCTATGACAAAATGATTGTTTGACCTCGTTAGATCCTGAAGTAGATTTTTACGGTCGAAAGTGTAATCTCGTTTTTAAAACAATCACATAGGAATACCCACTACTTGTAGTGTATAAATAGACAAAAGACAAACACTGATTCGTCCCAATATGTTAGAATATTGAAAAATAATTTCTATTTTCTATTTTATTTGGGAAAAGTGGCACTTGTAATAGTTATAAGATTGGAGAAACACGACTTCGAAGTGACACTTCGTTTTCTAACAATCTATTGTCTAATGTTTTCATGATAGTGATAGACTATGTATAGGAGCAATAAGAGTTACTAGTGGATAATGAAGATTTGTCTGTAAAAGTTAAATAATCATTCTCTACGCCATTAATACTGGTTTCAAATGGATAATAGGATGACGTGTATGTGTTTTTGTTTGTTTTATTTTTTTTTGGTATGTTTTTGTAAAATTATGTTGTCTTGGGATTATAGGCATTTCTTAAGAGGTTGATTTATTATTGTATGCTGCTGGTTCGAACATTGTGCTTATCACTCATGATTTCATGTTGAATTTTGAGAAGGAAATATTGACTTTATTAAAAAGTTAAGATGACTTTTGAATTTAGCAGGTCTGGTTTCCTATAAGGGGTGATACATTTCTTCTATCTCCATTATTTTGAGAGATTTTAATTTTTTATACATTTTGCTTGTGATTATAGCTATTTTTTTTCAACATGCAAAATTGCGTGTTTTCTGATGTTCACTTCTTTATTTTTCAAAGACCATTTGAAGAAAATGTCTGAAAAAAATTGGGTCTCTTCCCTGGAGTACTCTCTACCCGTTGACGTGAATTACATGTCATTTTGTAAGAGCATTATGTTTATAGAGTATATAGGATTTGTTATTTCGTCATGCTGGAGGCCAAAACATTTACTTTCGAGATTTTTTGGGGAACTTCAACAGACTGTAGATTTTGGAAAAAAGTTGTGTCTGGTTCAAATCTTGTTATATTTTATTTACCTAGTCAATATGCTTTAAATTGTGTTTCACAAGTATGATAAATCTTTTTAGTGGTTAGTTACATGAAGTCAAAGTCTGTACTCAATGGTGGTTGCAGTATGAATGAAATGTTAGCGTGGCGTGGGTAGAGGATAGGGTGCCCCAGGGGGGGGGGCGATATAATTGATAAGCAAAGGTCAGAGTCGGGGTAGTAGTAGTAGTAGTAGTAGTAGTAGTAGTAGTAGTAGTAGTAGTAGTAGTAGTAGTAGTAGTAGTAGTAGTAGTAGTAGTTTGAGGTGGACCGGTAGAGACCCTTTCACCTCGCCCCCTCCACCGCCCCCTACTGTTTCACTGCTTATCAATTATATCACCCCCCTTTTTTTCGGACTGAGACACTGCTGTTAACGTACTCATTTTACACCTGAGTATAGTAAAAGAATGTAAGTAAAGAGCCTTTTCCAATGACTCGTCTTTGCGTTGATGAGGCTGGCACACGAGAGGAATATACCCAGTCTTTTTGATGGACCCGAGTGGAGAGTGAACCCAGGAATATGGGAGGACACCCATGTGGAGTGAACCTGGACCAGGTGGCGAACCACTGAGGAGTGAACACAGTACCACGGGATATGAACCGTGGAGTAAACTCGAGACTACCTATATGAAGTACACACCAGTGACACCACTAGTGAGTAAACACAGAACCAATGTATATGGACACCAGTGGGGAGTGAACCCAGGACATTGGGAGATGAGCCCGAGTGGGAAGAAAATCTGAGGATCTGACAACACTGAGGAGTGAACCAGAGACCACCGGATATGGACACCGGTGGGGAGTGAACCCAGAGTTATGAAAGTGGACACCATTGGGCAGTGAACCAAGAGTTATGAGAGTGGACAGAATTGGGGAGTGAACCCAGAGTTATAAGAGTGGACACCATTGGGGAGTGAACCCAGAGTTATGAGAGTGGACAGCATTGGGGAGTGAACCCAGAGTTATGAGAGTGGACACCATTGGGGATTGAACCCAGAGTTATGAGAGTGGACACCGATGGGGAGTGAACCCAGAGTTATGAGAGTGGACACCATTGGGGATTGAACCCAGAGTTATGAGAGTGGACACCATTGGGGAGTGAACCCAAAGTTATGAGAGTGGACACCATTGGGGAGTGAACCCAGAGTTATGAGAGTGGACAGCATTGGGGATTGAACCCAGAGTTATGAGAGTGGACACCATTGGCCAGTAAACCCAGAGTTATGAGAGTGGACAGCATTGGGCAGTGAACCCAGAGTTATGAGAGTGGACACCATTGGGGATTGAACCCAGAGTTATGAGAGTGGACACCATTGGGGATTGAATCCAGAGTTATGAGAGTGGACAGCATTGGGGAGTGAACCCAGAGATGAGAGTGGACACCATTGGGCAGTGAACCCAGAGTTATCAGAATGGACACCATTGGGGATTAAACCCAGAGTTATGAGACTGGACACCACTGGGGACTGAACCCTGGACCGTGGGAGGTAGATACCGAAGGAGAGTGAACCTAGGGCGGTGTGATATGGACACCAGTTAGGAGTAAACCTGGGGATATGGGATATGGACTCCAGTGGGTATTGAACTCGGGACTGCAGGAGGTAGACCCAAGTGGAGAGTGAACTTGGGGCTATAACAGGTGGATACCACTTGTAAGTAAACGCAGAACCTCTGGATTTGGACATCAGTGAGGAGTGAACCGGGGCAATGAGAGGAAAATACCACTGAGGATTGAACCCTGGACCATGGAAGGTAAATACCCGTCGGGAGAGAACCCAGGGCTGTGTGATATGGATACCAGTGAGGAGTGAACCCTGGACCATGGAAGGTGGATACCCGTCGGGAGAGAACCCAGGGCTGTGTGATATGGATACCAGTGAGTGAACATAGGCTATGGGATATGTACACTAGTGGGGAATGAGGTCAAGGCAATGAGAGATAGACACCTGTGGGAATGGAACCGGAGAACATGAGAGGTAGACACTAGTAGAGAGTAAACCTAGGGCCGTGTGATATTTATACGAGTAGGGAGTGAACGGACTGTGAGAGGTGGAGACCAGTAGGAAGTGAACACGGGGTTATGGGATATTGACAACAGCGGAAATTTAACTCATGAACACCATTGCGGGGTGAGCTTAAGGTAATGATAGGTGGACACCATTTGGAAGTTAACACGAGACCGTCTGCTATGGACGCCAATGGGAAGTTGACCTGGGATATTGAGGTGGAAACAAACGGGGACTGAACCAGGTGAACACGGCTGGGGACTGAACTTGGGAATATGGGAGGTGGAGACCAATGGGAGTAAACACTGTACCACGAGATATGGACACCAGTAGAGAATGAAACCAAGACAATGGGAGGTGAACACCATTGGGGAATGAGACCAAGACATTGAGAGGTGGACACCAGTGGGGAGTGAACATGGGCTTTGGGCATGGACACAAGCCGGGAGTGAACATCAGACCACTGGATATGGACTCCAATGGGAAGTTAACCTGGACTATTGGGGATAGAAACCAATGGGGAGTGAACCCGGGGCAATAAGATATGGACTTCATCCGAGGAATGAACATGAGATCACGGGAGGTGGACACCGGTGGGGACTAATAAGCTATACCACCGGATATGGACACCAGTTGGGAAAGTACCCAAGACTATGGGAGGTGTATACCATTGGGGCAAGACAATGAGAGGTGGACACCTGGGGAGTGAACCCGGGACAACCGGAAATGGACACCAGTTGGGAAAGAACCCAGGACTATGGGAGGTGTATACCATTGGGGCAAGACAATGAGAGGTGGACACCTGGTGAGTGAACCCGGGACTATGGGAGGTGTACACCATTGGGGCAAGACAATGAGAGGTGGAAACCTGGGGAGTGAACCCGGGACAACCGGAAATGGACACCAGTTGGGAAAGAACCCAGGACTATGGGAGGTGTACACCATTGGGGCAAGACAATGAGAGGTGGACACCTGGGGAGTGAACCTGGGACTATGGGAGGTGTACAGCATTTGGGCAAGACAATGAGAGGTGGACACCTGGGGAGTGAACCCGGGACAATCGGAAATGGACACCAGTTGGGAGTGAACCCGGGGCCATGAAGGGTTGACATTATTTATGAGTAAACACGGAGCCCTTAGCTATAGACGCCAGTAGGGATGAACACAGGACCTTTGGAAGTGGATACCAGTAGGGATGAACACAGGCCCTTTGGAAGTGGATACCAGTAGGGATGAACACAGGCCCTTTGGAAGTGGATACCAGTAGGGATGAACATAGGCCCTTTGGAAGTGGATAACAGTAGGGAGTGAACACAGGCCCTTTGGAAGTGGATACCAGTAGGGATGAACACAGGACCTTTGGAAGTGGATACCAGTAGGGATGAACACAGGCCCTTTGGAAGTGGATAACAGTAGGGAGTGAACACAGGCCCTTTGGAAATGGATACCAGTAGGGAGTGAACACAGGACCTTTGGAAATGGATACCAGTAGGGAGTGAACAAGATGCAATGAAATTTTGACATCAGCCGGGGAAGCGTGGCTCAGCAGTGGGATAGTCTTTGCTTTGAACCCTAAATGTACCGAATTCGATCACCCGCTACTGCGCTGTGTGTCCTTGAGCAAGTCACCTCACCCTAGTTCAATTTGCGGCGCTGCAGTGCGGCAGAGGCCTGGGTTATTTCAGTTTTTCCTTGGAATAGACCCTAGAGAAAAATTTCCCCTATGGGATGAATAAAGGGAGTTTTATTTTATTTTATTTTTGAACTCGGGACTATAGACACCAGTGGGGAGTGAACCTGAGTCTATGAGAAACCATAGGGAGTTGACACAGTACTATTGGAGGTGGACACAAGTGGGGATTGAACCGGAGACTATGAGAGGTGGACACCACTGGGGAGTGAACCCAAGTCTATGGAAGGTGGACACCAATGGGGAATGAACCTGAGCCTATGAGAAACCATAGGGAGTTGACACGGTACTATTGTAGGTGG
>NW_027622379.1:27117-32543 GCF_034508935.2 Berghia stephanieae
TTTTAAACCTCTGACAATCATTGAAAGTGGATAAATTGAGCACTTAAAATGAATTAATGGAAACAGTTTAAAAGGAATATTCTTTGATGAATCCTTGTATGAATTAACACCCAACCCTATTTTCTGTAAACAGTGAACCAGTCACCCTCTTGTCTAAATTCCATGACTCAAAGTTATATCCCGACCTTAAGTGACCTTGGTGCTGATGACTTTCGAACAGCCTGGTTGACCAATGTAATGTTGGCCAAAATGTTATTACTGACGGTACAAATGGGGTCTGATAAACACAAACAATATTTGTATAAAATGACCACCTACCATCTTGGAGAGCCAGCAAGCATATGTTAGAACATCCACTATCACTGTCTCTGTCTCATAGCCAATATTCTTAACACAAACAGATAACCTAGAAACAATTGAGACTTTGAGTATGCTCCGGTATTTGGGGTAAATTCAGTGGCGTGGCATGCCTACAGTATAGGGTGGTGCCAGAATCAGAGGAAAATGACTTAAAACATGATATCATATTTGTAAATACAAAAGAAAGAAAAAAATTAAAGAAAAGACTTACTCAAATAACTAAGAGGCGGTAAATACCATTTCTCAGGGTTTTTTTGTTTTTTTTTTTAAATGCTGTAACTCATTTTTAAAAGATGGATGCGGTGCCATGCACCAAATCAACCAATATAGCCACGTCCCTGGAAATTTATAATTCAGAATATTCAGTAGAGCAGGCACGTATGTTGATAACAACAAGAGATGAAGTGAGAAGGAAAGTGCCAGAAGACAATAAGGAATGTTGTTTTTGAATTATTATTATTATTATTATTATATTATTATTATTATTATTATTATTATTATTATTATTATTATTATTATTATATTATTATTATTATTTTTATTATTTATTATTATTATTATTATTATTATTATTTATTATTATTATTATTATTATTATTATTATTAAGTATCAATCCACTGTTTGGGTGACCACTGTGAAATGCACTAATTGGAGGACCAAGCATATGTCTTGTTCAAATTGATTAAACTGTTCAATCTTTGTTCAAATGAGTATAGTTTGATGCCCTACAATGATTTATGAACATAATTCTGATGTTTGATGATCACAATGGTATATAGAAAATTACTCGGTCCCCTTACTGTTTTACTAAGTGTTTCTGTTGCTTTAAGGAGACATTTGGTAAAAACATGTTTTTAGGGAGACCACATTAAAAAACCATTTTAGGGAGCCCGGTATATGTTTATATATGTGTATACCTAAGAGTGCCTTTTCAAGTGAGCTACCACCAAATTTACTAAACATAGTAAGTCCTTAAGAGCTTCATGGCCATAGTGTCGAAACGTATCCCAATGTGCGTAGAGTGAAGTGGCCGAGCAATGCATTCACTAATTCATCCCTCCGAAGGGGGTGCTCAGGGAAATAACCTGGGCTCAAACACGGCAAAAAATATTCCCAGTTGATCTGTGCGCCATTGTTTTTGCAGTCCCCGACCCCTTTAGAAGCCTGACGACCCAGGTTAAGAACAGAGAGAGAAGGGACCAGGCAGAGGAGTTGATTTGTTGTTGTTGTATACCACTGAATGGACTTGGTTTGTTTTGTTTTTAAGGGTTTTACGGCGCTTGCAACACATTAAGGTCATATCAGCGCTAGTAAAAAGGAAGAAAATGGGATAGTAAAAAGTTCTGGAACTACATTTAGAGCACCCAAGAAAAAGTAAGGCAAAGGGGATTGTTTCAAATAGGATACAGTAGATTCCAAGAGCATACTATCAAAGTACTTAGTTTGAGATCACCTAGAAGTCTCATTCAGACACAAGCACAGGTCCCAACGAAGAGGGATACACTCAAATGTTTACAAAGCATAAATAATATGTAAACAAAACAATAACGTGCATAACAGAGAGATGATTTACAAGGAAAAAAATATCAACTCCCAAAACTATACATTTGACCGTTTCCCTCCCAGCCAGGGCCTGGACAAAACCAAGTAATCCCATTCCAAGACAAAGACAGAAAACAAGTTGGAAAACAGACACAGGGGGATAGAAGTAAAAGACGCAACGAGTACATCCCTGCCCACTATGGGAGGTCGGGAACCCACCCAGTGAATGGAGTTGGATGGATAGGACAGAAGATCTGATGGACACAATGAACAGCTTCAATCAACAAATAATTCACTTTACACAATGCTTGCTTTGGTCTCGTGGTCTTGGGGTAGACAGTACGTTTGACGCCTGAGTTGCCAGGGTGCGAATCCCTATTTGTGGCGATGTAGAGTCATTGTGAAAGTCTCCTTTACAGTCTCACTTGTGTTAATTGGAGTAAGTTACTGAATTGTAACAACGTTGTTCGTGTCCAAAAAAATGTACTACCAGCTGCACGTCGAGCTCATAGTGGGTTTTGTGATACATCAAAGCTCGTGTAAAATTACATTTACATTTGACCGAAAAATGACACACAACGATACAAGTTTACAAATCATATTGCAGGTTTATTTCAGTTCCAAAAGCAATCACAAACATTCATCCACTGTATCACATATAAGTATTTAGTCACCAAATAAAAGCAAAAGAAACTTTGATGAAGTTTGTTATGTGTACAGTGCAACATAAAAGGATGGAAACAGTTTTACTGATAAAACCCTCAAATGATAACAAACCAATATGTTGTTGCTGGTCAGTTGCTTAATTGCATTTGTTAAAAAGCATAAACTGTGAAGCATAAGTGTTGAAAATCGTTTAAGTAAAGTTTAATGCAAAAAAATAATTCTTAAGCACTTTATGCAGTTCTAAGCTGTCGTTGCAGCATTTTTTTCATTATTAATTATTATTATTCTGATTAAGGATGAGGGGATAAAGAAATAAATAAATTAAATGCACAGGGGTGTTTTTTCTTGACAGTCACCTCTAAAGATTGCAACTCTTAAAATTATCATAAAAAGAATATAAGTTTTACATTAGGTATCTAGGAAATGCTGAACATAAAGCTACATTGGCCAATTAAGTTAGGGTTAGTAGAAATACTTTTTATTCTGCCATATCTGATTCTTTCAGATAGTTCTACAAAGCATCTGTCTCTCAAACTGAGCAAATTAATGTTCATATAATATAAAAATGAAGATTGCAATGATGAACAGATTGTACTAAATAAAGATAAAACTTTTTTTTAAACCCCCAAAATATGTCAATTACACCATACAATACAAAGAATGTAATACAAATCAAATTCATGATTGTCATTACACCGACTGAAACGCTCTTTCCCTTCTATATTTATTTCTTTCATTAAAAATCTTTGTCTTCACCAAACTAATTTGTGTACCTTCAGGGGTTCCTTTTTGTGATAATACCCTGTGGTGTTTTAAGAACAGAATAATTTCAGACTTCCCAGGTAATGATCCCCTCGAACCATGTGCTGAAACATCTTCGACAATGTTTTTAAAAATATGACTTGACTCTATCTGTATCCTCATCTGACCATGACATGTATCTCCGATTTTTGCTTGAATTACTCTGGGGTTCAGTTTGTTTTGAAGAACACGGAAGCTGATTTGGCACTCCTGTTTCACGATCAAATATTTCTTCTTGATTTGCAGCTGTTACTATGTATGTTCCAAAATTTTCATTTGAGTCTCTATTCACTACAGAGTCATTTGTTCAATGTTACAATTTCCTTCCCCATTGACCGATGCTGAGTTATCAATTTGATCCCAAAAAATGACCAACTTCTGTTATTTCCCGTATTGCAAGTAGACACTGATAAATGTTATGATTGATTGATTCACTGTGTCCCATATGTCAATAGAAGACATCTCTCTCGTGTTGTGGGACATCAAGTAAGGCAAATAATGTCGAAGCTCGGTGCCTGAATTTATCAGCTATTAACAACTGGGGTTTCTCTTAATCCTTTACAAGTGACATATTTGATGGTAATGTAACCACTTACATGATCTTTGGATATTCCTGTATTTGGAAAAAGAAATGGGTTGTCTGAAATATCAACAGATTTCCGCTCCTGTACAAGTTTCCTTAAAGGCAGCAGCAGCTTCTTATGGTTCACACTATTATGTTATGACGATCGACCCAATCAGCAAAGTCCGGTCCGCATTCGTGCACCGTCGCGAACCCGCCTGGTAGCATCGTCACAACACACCTTTCGACTAGATGCTCTGCCGTTTCGGGTTCTTGTCCACAGCATGGACATATTGGACTGGAAGTTAGACCCCACTGATGTAACGCACCGGCCGTTAGGCAGCTCCTCGACCGAAGCCGATTCGCAGCTACCCAGTGTCTCCTCTTACTGGTATCTAAGCCTGTCAACTTCTCACCAAGCTTAGAGGAGTGTAGGTCCCCGCCCCCACGAGGGATTGAATTCGTCCAAACCGACTTCCATCTCGTATGTGCAGCTCTGTCCGTAGTCAGGGATTCTGCGTACAAGGGTTGCCGGGACTTATTTCGGCTCGAAACGGGGGTACCGTTCATTATGCGCATGAGAGGGGTATCCCCATTCCCTCTCTCTTTGATCTTACTAAGCCAGTTTCCCGTAATGGTCTCCCTCCGGACATCGGGGGGCTGGATCGCTGCCATTATCGGGCCCCATTCTCTAGGGGTTGTTGCTAGCGTTGCCGACACTATGTGCATCGACTTGCGAAGTTTACATCCACCTTCTCAACGTTTCTGCTTCTACCCCACACTGGAGTGCAATACTCCGCGGTGGAATAGCATAGTGCCAGGGCGGATGTTCTCAGGAGCGCTTGGCTAGCGCCCAAAGTCGATCCCGCCAGCTTCCTCAGAAGACTGTTGCGTTTCTCTATTTTCCGGGCAACCCCTTCGAGATGGACCCGATAGGTAAGGCTGCGATCCAACGTCACCCCTAAATATTTTGGACGCGGCTCATATGGGAGTGGCTGGTCCCCGACTAGGACATTCAGTTTACGGGTGTGCCAACCACTGCATAAGTGAAATGCAGTGGCCACGGTTTTTGAAGTGTTCATCTTCAGGTACCACTTGTCAAAGTAGGATTTGAGTCTGATGACGTCCTCGCTGAGTACGCTCTCGAGACGGGTCCACACTTTACTCTGAGTAACGAGTGCCCAGTCGTCTGCGTATCCCAGCCTCAGGGAGGAAGTGTTCGGCATATCGCTAATGTAGACGTTAAACAACATTGGCGCAAGTACAGACCCCTGAGGGACCCCATTCTTCAATTTCCTTACTTTGCTCGTGACGTCTCCCAGCGCGACGTGGAATTGCCTTTCCCCTAAGATCGAAGAGAACAACTTCAAGGTCTTTTTGCACCTTATGATTTTTGCAAGTTTGAGCATTAACCCATCGCACCAGACCGTATCGTACGCCGCTGATAGGTCTATAAACACAGCACCTGTTTGCTGTTTTCTCTCGAACCCGTGC
>NW_027622380.1:0-13036 GCF_034508935.2 Berghia stephanieae
TTTGACATTCTGTCTGATTTTTCGCTGAAACAACAAAGGGACAATCTATGTTTCAGATGAGACTTCAATTGTTATTTTTCGATTTTGTTCATTTTTTGATTTAATGAAGGGGGGAACCCTGAACCCGTGAAGTGGGTGGTTTTGGGTTTCTATTTATTTTTATTTAAAAAAAAAATAGGCCCCGTCTTTTCATGGATTTGTTATGTGGAGAGGTTCCAAAAAAATCAAACATCCCCCCTTCCCAAAAGGAAAAGAGGGAAAAGAAAAGTTTTTAAAAAAAAGGAATTAGACAGTTATTTGTCCAGGCCTTAAATATTTGGAATGCATTCCTCTTTTTTCGCTTTTTCTTTTGCTGTTGGCATATGATCTGTTTTTTGTTTATTTTCATGTTCTAGCATGATGTGCTTTTTTTCTTTTTTTTTTCCCAGAGAAATACAAAAACCCAAGGAGACCCTGTCCTCTGTGGACAGTTGCAAAAAACTCTAAGGCATTTGATGAGGAAACACAAAGATGAGACAAAAGTTACAGGGCCATAAAACCCCCTGTAAAGGAAAGGGTTTAGAACAATGGATTATTAAAGAAAAAGGGCTTTTTTTTATCAAACACTAGAAACAATTCAATAGAAATGCGTGAGAGAGCAAAGGGTCACATGGTTGTTATGTGTGCTGGCTGAAGGGGGGGTTTTTTTTTTACTCTGGACGAAGGGTTTATGAACACAAAAAAAAATGTAGTTGGATCTCTGTGTACGGGGGTTGTAAAATTTTATCCGTGGCTCCCAATGAAAGAAAAGAAAAAAAGGGGGAGAATATTCTTGACAAATTTGGAAAAAGATTGAAGTGGGAAATTTGTGTCGATCAGAAAAAGCTTGTATTGTTGGAAAAAATTGTGGAGAAAAAGTTCAAAGAAGGAGGAGAAAATTAAAATGGGGGGTTTACGATCTTAGGAAATTTGATTTAAAAACTAGGAAGAGAACGAATCAACCTTCTTTCTCTGGAGAGGCCCCGGGGAAAAACGTTGTAACTTTAATGAAATATCGCAAACCCATTTCTGAAATGACTTTGAAAGAGGATGGGACATTGAAAGCAGGCTTGAAGCTTTTCAATTGGATTTATATTGAAAAAGTTAATTAATTTCTAAAAGGGGAATATAAAATGCAAAACAAAATGGAAGAATCCGCAGAGATAGATTTGTTCAAAGCTGTCCTGGATTATAATTGGGATAGTATTTTTTTTACAGCCAGAGTTCCAATGTGAAGCAAAGAGAAACAAATTGGGGGAAAAAACCCAAAGAGATGCCATTAGAGAATGATTAAAGAAGCTACGGCAATTTATTACTGAAGAGATGGTCCTTTATTTGTGAGGATGATTATCAATTATTTGATTCCATATGTTTGTTAGGCTTCGCAATGTCATCGTAGCTAGGCTTAAAATGTTTAATGCGAGGAGAGGCGGAGAACCCGCAAGGGGTGTTGTTAAAGACTGGAATGATTGCAGATTCAGGTGTATGGGTTGATCCCCAGCTTGTACAACATGTCACTGATCCTCGGGAAAAAAAAGCGTTACTTGGAAAGTATAAGCTGGCCATCAGTCGGGAAAAAGGGAAGCAGATGTTGGGTCCTGTGTTGTCCCCCAATGACACAATTCACCCTTTTAAAGGAAACTTGCACAGGAGCGTTAAAGCTGTTGATATTTCAGACAACCCATTTCTTTTTCCAAATACAGGAATATCCAAAGTATGTAAGTGGTTACATTGCCATCAAATATGTCACTTCCTTCGTAAAGGATTTAGAGAAACCCCAGTTGTTAATAGCTGATAAATTCAGGCACCGAGCTTCGACATTATTTGCCTTACTTGTTGTCCCACAACACGAGAGAGATGTCTTCATCGACATAGGGACACAGTGAATCAATCAATCAAAACATTTATCAGTGTCCACTTTTCAATACGAGAAATAACAGAAGTTGGTCATTTTTTGGGTCAAATTGATAACTCAGCATCGGTCACTGGGGGAAAGGGAAAATTGTAAATTGAAACAAATGACTTGTAGTGAAAGGACTCAAATGCAAATTTTGGAACATCCATAGTAAAAAGCTGCAAATCAAGAAGAAATATTTGTGGTGAAGCAGGAGTGCCAAATCAGCTTACGTGTTTTTCAAAACAAACTGAACCCAAGAGGATATTCAAGCAAAAATCGGAGATACTTTTCATGGGTCAGATGAGGATAAGATTGAGTTCCCAAATCATATTTTAAAAAATTTGTCGAAGATGTTTCAGCACATGGTTCAAGGGGATCATTACCTAGAAAGTCTGAAAATTATTTCTGTTCTTAAAAACACCACAGGGTATTTTCACAAAAAGGAATCCCTGAAGGGACACTAATTAGTTTTGGTGAAGACAAAGATTTTTATGAAAGAAATAAATATAGAAGGGAAAGAGCGTTTCAAACGGTGTAATGACAATCATGAATTTGATTTTTTATTACATTCATTGTATTGTATAGTGTTATTGACATATTTTGGGGTTTACAAAAACGTTTTTTCTTTTATAGTACAATCTGTTTCATCATTGCAATATCCTTTTTTTATATTATATGAACATTCATTTGCTCAGCTTGAGAGACAAATGCTTTGTAGAACCATAGCTGCCAACCGTTTGTTTAAAAACGGATTTGTTCCGTATTTGACTTCCTGAGTCCGTAAGTGCTTATTTTTAGTTCAAAATCCGTATTTTTTTAATTTTTGAAATAATTTGTGGTAAAAAAGCCATGTGAAAAAAAAACCTAATGAATTATTATTATTGATCCATTATTATTACTATTACTACTACTACTATTGTTGTTATTATTATTATCATTATTATTGGTGTCCAGTGAGAGCATAATCTCCATTTGTTTTAGCTCTTTAATTTGAATTATGCCTCTAACATAAATGATTTTCAACAATTAAAAAAGTTCCATTCGTTTATATGACGCCTGTATTTTACTCAAACCTTTCATAATGTATTGGAGATTTGCATAGGATATGGATGTTAGCCTCGATATACTTTGAATATTCTAAGACAGTATTGATACTTTCACTATTTGTTACAAATATTATTTTAATTAAGAAATAAAATTAAATCCACCTTTTTGATTGGAAGGTATTCAATAAGAAAATCAATTGCTTATATTGATTAAAGAGGGACAATGATATTTCCCTTTTTTAAATTTATGGAAATATAAAAAATTAATCCCTTTAAAACATCTTCATCTGTTTTTTAATTTTTTTTTTTTTTTTCAAGCAACCCTTTTGAAAGGGTTTTGGTTTTCAAGAAAAATAAGTATATTTCCATTTTTAGGTGTGTTTATTTGCAAAGTAAAGAATGGGGGGAATTCTCTAATTTTAGAGGTGCATTTTACTAAACAAACTTTATAGTAAACTACTTAAAGACCATTATTGTTGCATGAAAGAAAACATATATGCAACCTCTACTTTTTATCTGAACCCCACCTAATTTTTTACCCCAAAACCCCCTCTAAAAAGGGGATTGTACCAGTTTGGTATTTTATGCATTTTAACCCTCTTAAGTTTATTTCATTTATTTTCCCAATCGTGCTTCTTGTGTTTTTGGGGTCCTTATCAAAGTTTGAGGATTTTAAAATTCTTTCTTTAAATTTTTCCCTTCTGAATTTTAAACTAAATTGGGGAAAGCTCCCATAGCGGGAAAGGAGGTAACCACTGTGTCTTCTACCCCTTATATCTGTTTTTCCAACATGCTTTCATCTTTGTTTGGAATGAGGATTACTTGTTTTTTTTTTCCGGCCCTCCCGGAGTCCTACTGGGAGGGAAGCATAAAAATGCATATTTATTGTTTTGGGAGTTGATATTTTTTTCCTTGTAAATATCTTTGTTATGTATTTATTACTAAAATTTTTTAAATTTTTTAATGTTAATGAAAGCATTTGAGTTTGTGTTCCCCTTTTGTTGGATTTTGTTCTTGTGTCCGGATAAGACTTATTAGGTGATCTCAAACTTAGTCATTGGTTTTGCTCTTGGAATCACATCTGATCCCTTTTGTCCCCAGTTCCCCTATGTTTTTACTTTCTCTTGGATGCTTCAACTGTAATTCAAAACCCTTTTACTTCCAATTTTTCTTCCTTTTTACTGGCGCTGATAAAAACCTAAATGTTTTTGCAAGCGCCGGTAAAACCCTTAAAAAAAAAACACAATCATTGTGGAAAGTGTCATTTTAACGATTCAAATGTGCTGGTACTAAACCGATAATTGGCAACATTTGGACTAGCCCCCGGTCATCTCAAACTTGAAGGGTTGTAATAGAATTAAAAAGGCCTTTTTTTATATGTTGCGATTGGGATGGAAGGGGGGGGGGGGGGGGGCCTTGGCACAATCGCCCCTCATCCCGGGCAAAATGGACGTTCCTTATTTTATTTTTGAAAAGTTGGCAGCTATGTAGAATATCTGAAGAATCAGATATGGCAAATAAAAGTCTTTCTACTAACCCAACTTAATTGGCCAATGTACTTTATGGTTCAGATTTCTAGTTCCTAATTAAAATTTCACTATTCTTTTTTGTTAGTTTTTAAGGTTGCCAAACTTTAAGGTGATGCAAAAATGCCCCTCTGTGCATTTAATTTCATTTTTCTTTACCCCTCATCCTTAATCAAATAATAATTAATTAATAAGGAAAAAAAATTGCAGCAACGACAGCTTAAACGGCATAAAGTGCTTAAGAATTATTTTTTTTGCATTTAACTTTAAATTTAAACGATTTTCAACACTTTTGCTTCACAGTTTTGCTTTTTAAAAAAAGCTTAAGCAATTACCAGCAACACTTTGGTTTTTTTTATCATTGAGGGTTTTATCGTAAAACTGTTTTATCCTTTTTGTTGCACTGAACACTAGCAAACTTTCCTTTCTTTTATTTTGGGGCCAAAGACTTATGTGATACTGGATGAATGTTTGTGAGGCTTTTGGAAACTGAAATAAACCGCAATATGTTTGTAGATTCTATCGTTAGGGATTTTTTTCGGCAAATGTAAATGTATTTTACACGAGCTTGATTATCAAAAACCCAAAAGGGGGCTCAACGGCAGGGTTTGGTTTAAATTTTTATGGACCGAACAACGTTGTTAAATTCAGTAACGTACTCCCAAATTAACACAATGAGACTGTAAATGGACTTTTCAATGACTTGCATCGCCACAAATATGGTTCGAACCCTGGCAACCGGGCGTCAGACGAAACTGTCTACCACGAAACCAAAAGCAAGCATTGGGGCAAGTTAAAGGAAAAGAGAGGGTTTATTGAAGCCGTTCTTGTGTCCATAAAATCCGGCCTACCATCCAACTCCATTCACCCTGGGTTTGGGGTTCCCGACTTTCCCATAATGGGCAGGGGGGTACTCGTTGCTCTTCTACCCCCTATGTCTGTTTTTCCAACTTGTTTTCTGTTCTTTGCTCGGGATGGGATGGGTTTACTTGGTTTTGTCCAGGCCTGGTGGGAGGGGAAACATCCCAAAAGTAAAGTTGATTTTGGGGAGATTATATTTTCCCTTGTAAATCATCTGTCTGTTATCTATTTATTGTTTTGTTTACATATTATTTATGCTTTGTAAAACATTTGAGTGTATCCCTCTTTGTTGGGACCTGTCTTGTGTCTGAAATGAGACGTTTAGGTGATCTCAAACTAAGTACTTTGATAGTGGGGTCTTGGAATCTACTGTTTCCTATTTGAAACAAATCCCCTTTTCCTTACTTTTTCTTGGGTGCTCTAATTGTAGTTCCAGAACTTTTTACTATCCCATTTTCTCCTTTTTACTGGCGCTGATATGACCTTAATGTGTTGCAAGCGCCCCTAAAACCCTTAAAACAAAACAAAACAAACCAAGTCCATTCAGTGGTATACAACAACAACAAATAACTCCTCTGCCTGGTCCCTTCTTTCTCTGATCTTAACCTGGGTCGTCAGGTTTCTAAAGGGGTCGGGGACTGCAAAAACATGGCGCACGGAGCAACGGGGAATATTTTTTGCCGTGTTTGAGTCCCAGGTTATTTCCCTGAGCGCCCCTTCTGAGGGAGGACCTTCCCAGGAGTTAGTAAATGCGTTGCTCGGCCACTTCACTCTACGCACACTGGGATAAGCTTCGAACTATGGCCATGAAGCTCTTAATCTAAGGACTTACTTTATTTTAGACAATTTGGTGGTAGCTCACTTGAAAATGCACTCTTAGGTATACACATATATAAACATATACTGGGCTCCCTAAAAGGGTTTTTTAATGTGGTCTCCCTAAAAACATGTTTTTACCAAATGTCTCCTTAAAGCTACAGAAACACTTAGTAAAACATTAGGGGGACCGAGTAATTTCTATATACCATTGTGATCATCAAGCATCAGAATTGTGTTCATAAATCATTGTAGGGAATCAAACTATACTCTTTTAAACAAAGATTGAACAGTTTAATCAATTTGAAACAAGACATATGCTTGGTCCCCAATTGGTGCATTTCACAGTGGTCACCTTAATAGTGGATTGATACTTATATATATATATATATATTATATATATATATATATAATATATATATATATCGATGGCCCTTGATCAAACTTCTGAAGTAGCCTCTTTGCGATACATATATAAAATTCCCTTTATTCATCCATAGGGAAATTTTCTCTTGGGTCTATTCCAATGGGAATCTGGAATAAACCCAGGCGTCATTTCGCAGTGCAGCGCCGCAATTGAGCTAGTGCGAGGTGACTTGCTCAAGGCCACACGCGGCGGCATGTGATCGAACTCGGTACCTTTCGGATACGAAGCAAAGCCCGTACCGCTGAGTATGTATATGTATACTGGGGGGGGGGGGGTGGATAACCATGTCGAATGCAACTTATTCCTGCCCCTTCTCGACACGTATAGTAATCAGTATTTAAAAGAAATGAATTACTCTACTTCAAACCTGTTTCTTTCACCAACACCTCCCCCCCCCCCTCCCCCAAACACCACCATGACACCCTCTCAATCCCAGAAGATCATTCAATTCTTTTAATGTTATTTTATCCTTTTTGGTCAAAAGGAAAACTAACGAAGTGTGAACCGAATTCTGAATACGTAGTCAGTTGAAATCCCACCAATGTATTTTTTTCATTAACCTGCGACGTCAAGAAGTTGAAGGTAAGTGCAAAAGGTTAGATTGAAGTCGGTATTTATTATTGTTATTGTCGTCGTCGTTGTTATCGTCGGTAAAGTAGCTGAGTTGTTGACAAAAATAATTTTCAGGGAAGGGTCATTAATCAAATCAGTCTCGAAACAAGCTCGACAAGAAGGCTACTTTAATTAAAGTTTGATTAAAATTTAAATTGCGCCGACAGGGTTTTCGTGCAAAAAGGTGTGTATGTGGGATTGTGTCGTGTGCGCGCGCGTGTGTGTGTTGTTGTGTGTGTGTGTGTGTGTGTGAGAGAGAGAGACAGACAAGACAGGGAGAGAGAGAGAGAGAGAGAGAGAGAGAGGAGGGAGGGAGAGAGACTAAGAGAGAGAGAAAAGCTTTGTGATTATACTAGATCACGTCACCAGTTCGATTTTAGATTAAGACACCACTACGGTATTCCAATTGGAGTGCAAACTATAAAAATACATCATCATCATCAGCATCGTCGTCGTCGTCATCATCGTTGACATCATCATCATCGTCATCATCTACAACTCCTCATCCTCCTTCTTCTCCTCTTTCTCCAACTCATCCTCCTCCTCTCCTACTCCTCCTCCTCCTCCTCCTCCTCCTCCTCCTCATCATCATCATCATCATCATCATCATCGACGTCGTCGTCGTCATCACCATCGTCGTTGACATCATCATCATCGTCATCATCAACAACATCCTCATCCTCCTTCTCCTTCTCTTATCCTCCTCCTCTCCCCATACTCCTCCTCCCCCCTCCTCCTCCTCCTCTCCCATATTCTCCTCCTCCTCCTCCTCCTCCTCATCATCATCATCATCATCATCATCATCATCATCATCGTCATCATCATCATTATAACAACATCATCAAACGTATTTTGTTACAATCATATTCACTATGTATCACGTATCACGATATCTATGACTGATCATTGTGGGATGAAAGGGGAAAGGTGGGATAGATAATACTCCTGTATATGATTATCTATATCTAATTTGTTTTGTTTTAAATCCCATATTGTTCAGTGTAAAAACTATAATTTCGTGTAATTTTTTTTTTCAAACTGGATGGATTCGACACTCTCAGTGATAAATGACATCTGGTTTCAATCCTAATAACAAAGTTTCCATAAAACATATTTTAGCCTATTTTGACATTAAAAACAAAATTAAAGTATCGTGATTTAACAATAAAGTATTAAAATTGAAAATATCTGGCCGGCTAAAATGTTTATAAAGAGCCTTCCAATTGACACTCTTAATTGTCAGAACTTGAAAGAGCTAGTATTTGGTCTTCTTTCGGTTTCCTCTTGAATAAAATGTTTTAATTACCCTCCCCACCCCACCCCCTCCCCACCCCCAACCCGGATATTTTTTTATCGAGGATTCCGATAGCTCGGGTTGTAGAGCACTCGCTTCACACGCATTGGAGCCGAGACCGATCCCAGGTGAAGTCGAGATTTTTTTCTGAGTCCCCGCCTAGCCACACAGCAATGATTGGGTAACTGGATCTGTTAAATCTAACAGAACGTACTTTGCGATAGACCCACGTTCTATCCAAAGGATTGCAAGCAATTGCTATTGTCCATTTCCCACTATATAAACCGGATAAACTCCGGATCTTTAGACCTAATGGTTCAGAGGGTCTGTTATTATTTTATATCGATAATTATTCCTGCACACATTAGCATACAACGTGTTCCATTTTCACCTGTGTGTGGATCTCTAAGATAAAAAAAAAGAAAGTTTGCCTCGGGTGAATTCTTTGTTTGTATTACTTCAAATTATGCTTTAGAAGTCAACAAAAAAACTATTGACTTGCCAAAATTAAGCCCTGATTTTTTGGGCCGATTCCGCCTTTGTGATGAATCGATTATTCTCTTACAGTATCGATGCATTCTGTATTCCACACAACCAGTTCCCCCCGCCGTCTTTTCGATAGTGGTCTGAACTGTACCAGTTAAGAATTATTTTTTTTTTTTTCAGTTTGTGGCATGCCTTTTTTGGAGACACTAAACGCATTATTTGCTCTTTTAATCACAGAATTGGATTTTACACTTTCATTTTGAGCCTATTGTTTTCTTATTGGTAAAAAACGCACAATACTGGCACTACATACGAATGAATAAGTAAAGAAACGAATAATAATAAAAAGATATTCTATCCACACAGAAAAAAAAAGATTTGAAGAACAAATTAAATTCTAACCCCCCCCCCCCACAAAAAAAAACAAAACAAAAAAAAAAAACAACAAAAAACAATAAAACAAGACAAAAACAAAACAAACAAAAAAACAACAGAAGGAATAAAGAACAAACAAACAAAATAAATAACAACAAGCAAACACAAACTCTCCCCCCATCCTCCCCCCCCCCCAAAAAAAAAACAAACAAACAAAACAAAAACAAAATAAGAACAAAAACACCTACAACATAATAATAAATTAACCAAAGTTCATTTTGACACAAACGCTCTGAACACACCAGGAAGTTCCGGTCAATTTTACGACTGAAATATCACAGATTAATATTTCACATGTTTTACTCATTCTGCGCCTACATGGACTACGAGCATGCACGGGGTATGCGTTTGGAAATAATGCTCGACCTATCAGAGTGCAGATTTCCATGCAGATGGTGTCTTTTCTTTTTTAAGTTGGTTATTCACGCAAGAGCCGATAAAATCTATGGACAAACGTTTTTGCCCTTGTCACGAAGAAAGCAGCAGGGATACACTTGTAATATACTGAAATTACTGACATTTCTTTCAGTGGGCTGCTATAGAGGTGCATCAGCATAATCATCATCGCCGCAATATTATTGAACAAAGGCCCCAAGCCTTTTTTTTTGTTATCGTTGTAGTTGAAAATATGAACTGAACTGTCTGTTCTGTCGTACTCTGGAAAAACACATTTTAAAAATTTTGGTCAGAAAACTCGTCCTTCAAATTATATCGATCAATTAAAATGCCCGGAACCGTTTTTTCAAGAGTTTTTTTGTTGTTTTTTTTTTTTTTTTTTTTTTTGTTTTTTTTTTTTACAAGATCAGGGTCAATTTAATCAATCGATATTTGAAGGACGAGTTTTCTGGCCAAAATATTAAAAACATGTTGGAGTCTTTTCAGAGTACGGCAATATTGTATTGTTTTTACTCTTCTTCTTCTTTATCTTTTCTTCTTCTTCTTCTTCTTCTTCTTCTTCTTCTTCTTCTTCTTCTTTTTTCTTCTTCTTTTCTTTTCCCTTTTTCTTCCCTTTTTCTTCTCTTCTTCTATTTATTATTATTATTACTATTATTATTATTATTATTATTAAATTTTTATTATATTATTATTATTATTATTATTATTATTATTATTATATTATTATTATTATTATTATTATTATTATTATCTTTGTTAAAACTTATTTTATTGCATTTGTAATGGTGGGATTGACGAGGTGGGGATGAGTAGTGGGAGGGGTATAGTTAAAATGATGTGATAAACAAATTTTGATTGAAAGATAGTATGAAACAATGTAGATATGGGCGGTGATTTTAAATGTAAAAGGGGAAAAGGGGAGGTGAGGTTAAAAATGACAAAGGATAACAAAACCCTTTTGACGCTCTGACAACTCGTCATTTGTTTCTGGGTACTGTAAGTCTAAGAAGTCTACGATGTAAAGGAAAAGTCGGGAAAAGACATAGATACTTTATAAAACTTGATCAAACAACAATCAAAGGGGTTTCGATAATTCAAGTGGTTGAGTAGAGGCTTTTCTGACCCCCTCTCTATCTCCCCAGCATAGATTGGGTGGAAAGTTGGTTTGATCAGGTGGAAAGTACTTCACTATAAAATGGTATACTGTCGAAAGGGGTTCGAGCATTGTTATTGTCCTTAGACCGAACTAAACGCCAGAAAAGAGTATGGTCCTATGATTCAGGAAGTGTTAAAATACTAGGATTAATTTTTGTGAAATAATATGGGCAATGCTTTTTTTTTTAATGATTAAAGAGGTTGCATTTATTCGCAAATCTCCACCAAGGTGTTCAACATAAAATGTTTCAGAGATTAGATAGGCCCAATTACATTCTGGGGGAAAGAAACACTTCAAAAGTCGCATTCTCATTTTTCAAAAAACAACAACACACAATATCGACGATCATTTGTCTTTTATCAGTATTGGTTCATTAATTAACATGTTATTAATAAGCAGCGAACATGTCACTGACTGCTGGGTTTTTCTGATTACCCTACATAATTTAAAATTTCCAATATAGGTACACTTACAACAAATGAAATAACTTTTTAAATTCTTCTGGTTAGTTCTGGCAGTAATACAGTAACTTGATAACAAATGTTTATTGTATAATTCATATTATTCCTGCCCAACCCTTCATTCTTCCGAAATGCAGCACACAGAGCACACAGAAAGAGGAAGAGAGAAAGTAGTAAAAAACGTCCATCACTTGCTTCCAAAAGGTTATGTCCTTTTATATCGATAAATGGTACCAGGCAAAACTATTTTCCATTTTTGTAATATTTTTCCCCCTCTCCTCCTTTTAGTACTGACAATAAGTGATACAAGGACAAATTTTCGATTTCTTTTTTTTTTTTTTAACTTTATCATATTACGTGAAAATCAGTTTAAACCAATTTCTCAACTATCCGATGAAGATTTAATAGATACATAAAATACCTTTTTTGCACTATAAGGTAGATTAGTTGGTCACACGTGATTTCTTCCAGCACATCCCTCCCCCCCCCCTTCCCTTCCGTACGCCTATCATTTTACTTGTCCACTAATCATTCATCCATTATGCAACTTTTTTGTCTTAACATATTTATTGTCATTTCATTGCTTTATAGCCTGTGTGGCGATGCTTAGTCATAGGGAAAAGGTAAGTTAAGAACGTCGCGTGTCTTGCGTTTAATAAAGGAACGGTGTCATTTGGTTTTGAACATTGAAACTTGACATTCAAGCCACTACAGGAGTGATCGTTCAGGATAAAAATAGTTTTTCAATGCCCTGCATAAAAGTTTTGCCATATTATTGGGGGGGGGGGGGGGGGGGGGGGGGGGGGGGTGGGGGGGGGGGGGGGGGGGGGGGGGGGGGGGGGGGGGGGATTCGTTTTTTTTTAAATTTTGTTTTTTGTCGTTTTTTTTTTTGTTTTTGTTTTTTTTTTTTCGTTTTGTAATTTTCTTCTGTGCTTTTACCTCTTTCTCTCTTTTTAATATTTTAAAATCTCAAATAGTATGCAATATACGATATATTGTACAAATGTTTGAAAGAAAAATTCATCCATTTTAAAGCTCTATTACTGATATAATATGACATGAATCGTTACGAACAGTCCGTTGATACAGTCCAGCTGTAACGGCCTTATGGTTTTCAACGCCTTATACATCTTAGTTGTATACTTTGTTATTCGTAACCAGATGGACGAAGGGGTGGTCCTCATCCCTACAACCCATTGTTTTGGCTTTCACCAGTTTTTTATTTAGTTACCATAGATTATTTTAAGATTCTTGGCACACCTTGAGTTTCACGCTTGAACGGAAAAGTTTAAAATGCTAAGCCCACGAAGCTTTGATCCGTCCAAGCCACTTCACAGGTCGAGTCTGTCACTCCGCAACATTTGACACGGACGCAATTTTCAGTCCCTCAGTATCCATTAATTAAATCCCTAATTCCAAATACAGACACGTATTAGAGTTCAAACACACAAAATTGTGTGTATGAGTGTGTGTGTGTGTGTGTGTGTTGTGTCACATGATGTTGTTATATATTTTAATTATTTCTTTCTAGTACATTTTCTGTATTAACACAACTGCTTTGTTTCCTTATTGGACTTCCTGTTGATAACACTTCTATCTATAATC
>NW_027622381.1:0-13026 GCF_034508935.2 Berghia stephanieae
CCCCCCCCCCCCCCCCCCCCCCCCCGCCCAGCCCCTTGGGCCCCCAAATAATTAATAAATTCAAATTTAAAAAAAATAATTTAAAAAAAAAAATACACATCAGAGAGTAGATCAGTCAAACTAGAATGAAAATGCAATTCAAAACTAATGGGCCTGAATGCACTATTTAAAAAAACGTCGTTTGTTGGGGAGGGCACAACTAACCATAGAGAATACAGGACTCCCTAGTCTGTGCAACTAATTGCCAATGGGTTATGGAGTACACGACGACGACGGACGGCGATGTAGGCGGTTAGGTACAACGCGAACCAAGAGATTTGATCGTGATTTTAAAACTTAAATACAGCCAATTAACAAGTTAACTGCCGTACTCTAAAAACAATAATAAAAAACGTATTTAAAAATTTGGCCAGAAAAACTCTTCTTTCATAAAATATCGAACGATTTAAATATCTGATCCTCATTTTGGTATTAAAAAAATAACTTTAAAAACCTGGAACTAAGGAATGCCTACCAGGTTTGAGATTTTTTTGCCATGATGAGGGTCATTTAAATTGATCGATAATTGAAGAACGGGTTTTCTGGCCAATTTTTTTAGAACGTTTCTTTTTTGTGTTCGTGGATAGCTCACACGGTAGAGCCACGCTCTCACCTGACAGGCGGAGTTGTCGTACCAATAAGGTCGCAGGTTCAAACCCCACCACCGCCGCGAAAAAAAAATTTTTATTCTCTATTGTCTTCTGGCACTTTTCTACTCACTTCATACTATCTATATCCGTAGTTTACTTTTATCCCATGCCTCTTTATTACATTTTTCTGAGACAAATTATAGGCGTATTTTAACATGTTAATGGTAGTTCAATAAAACTATCTTTGCACATGCTCTTTTTAAAACATTTTTTTTCCAATTTTGAAAAGTAGCAAAATTCTCTAGGATTGAGTGAATTAATATCCACTGAAGGAAAAATTTACTGAATTTGAAAAAGTGGATAATGAAGAGGCAATTTTGGGAGGAAAAAAAAGGAAGAAGTATAAAGTGTAAAGACAAGATGAAGTAAGGGTAGAAGTACTGAGATGAATAGTGGAAGAAAATAAAGTGGAGGAAATAGGGTGTAATTATATCGGGGGAGGATAAGAGGGAAAATAAGGATTTAGTATATGGATAGAGTGGGACGGAAAGAAGACGAATAAAAATAGATGTGATTTGTTTGATGTCGAAATATGTAGAATTGTGTGACAAAGGTTATTAAGTTGGTTTTTTTTTTTTTTTTTTTTACGGTTACTCTGTTTTACGACATTGATTCAACACACGAAGTCGTGCACGAGAGTGCGGGTTAATGAAACGTTGACTTTCAACATACCATTCCATATAAAACAAGTAGTTCTTCAGAGCCATATAGCCCATAAAACCGGAATTTATCCCGGCTTCTAAAGCGTGAAACGGACAATAGCAATTGCTTGTTACCCTCTTGATAGGCGCTTGCCTAAAGCAAAGTACTTTCCGCTATATATAACAGATCCAGCCACCCAATCGCTGCTGGGTGGACAGGGAGTTCAGAAGGAATATCAACTGCACCCAGGCACGATCTCAATTCTTTTACTTGTAAAGCGAGTGCTCTACAAACTGATATATCGAAACCCCCGATATTCTATATACTTGCGTAGTATTAAATCTTGGATACCCGTTACCAACAGTTAGTGGGGTAGGAGCAGTGACATCTAGGGTAGGAGTCAATCAGTACTTAGAGGGACACACAGACCCCGGCAAAGAACAAGAACAAGGGATTACATCAGATCTAACATCTGCTACATTGATGGTTAACCTGTTATAGGCGAGATTCGGTTTAACTCTTAACTATTGATCAGCTCTTTCCAAGAAATATCAATAACAACGATACCCGTACTTGCTTCTTTGAGCACTGAGTCTCATTCTTTAAAACCAGTTGAATGTCGCAGTGTGGAAAAATGCGTATCAAACATTTTGGCCAGAAAACTCGTCCTTCAAATAACAACCTATTAATATTACTCCCATCTTGGGGGAAAAAAAAAACAAACTCTCAAACCTGGGACTTCGCGAGGTTCCAGGTTTGAGAGTTTTTGCTAAGATAAGGGTCATCTTTAAAAAAAAAATCCCTTTATTCATCCCATAGGGGAAATGTGTCTCTATGGTCTCTATTCCAAGTGAAAACTGGAATAACCCAGGCAACAGCAGGCAGTGCAGCGCCGCAAATTGAGCTAGGGTGAGGTGACTTGCTCAAGGCCACACAGCGCAGCGGCGGATGATCGAACTCGGTACCTTTCGGGTATGAAGCAAAGACCGTACCGCTGAGTCACGCCCCCCCCCCCCCCCCCCCCCCCCCCCCCCTTTAATCGATCGATGTTAGAAGGATGAGTTTTCTGACCAGAACTAATTAGGCTCGTGTATTTCTCAGACTGCGACAGTGCAGTTATAAATAGTATGCGCTTGGTTAAGAAGCTCACAACATTGCCATCCGGAAGTATAACGGGCCAACACACAAAACTATCTGTGTAATCATGAACTTTTATAGTCTGGATAATACTGTTTAGTGAGAATTACTCATAAACGTGGATGGCAAAAAAAAAAAAAAAAAAAAACAATAACAAAGACCAGAGTGACGTCAACTTCATTCTATCTATAGTCTTGTAAATAATGGTAGAAACTGTGATTTGGAAAAAACATTTATCGCTGTATAAGAGATAATAATATCATACTATAATACTAATACAGCTGCTATACACACTATCCCTTTTACCAGGGATAGCGAGCGTGTTATCATGTAATAGTTGATTGCAGTAACGGACTGGTCGATATATTGGTAATTAAAAACTATATCACAGCCTTGCAGGGTTTTACACAGATATATTATATTATACACTATCTTAATCTCAGTTTTGTTTTGTTCTATGTCTTTTGATTGTGAGTTGTGTTTTTTTTTTTTTTTTGTTTTTGTTTTTTCGTGTTTTTTTTTTTTGTTTATTTGTTTGTTTTTGAATTTTAAAAAATATTTTTTTGTTTGTTTCCTTTTTTTTTTTTTATTATCTGAAAGGGGGGGGGGGTAGTTTTTAGATTATTGTTACTATTTCCCTGTATTAAGCAAACAAGTCCATAAAGTAAAGGTGACACTGACATTCCTTCATGTCATTTTCTGTACATACGAAACCTGTCCAAAGGAAAAAAAAAAACAAAAAAAGAAACCGATATGTAATTATTTGCAGGCCTCATAGCCCAAATTGTTTTGGGCTCAAGTTTGTAATGGACATACAAAACTCAAACCACACAAAATAATTTCCATTTCAACAAAATTAAATCAAGCCCATAAATTCGTTAGGTTATCAGACCTTCAATTATGATCAAGACGAAAGAAACAAAACAAACAAACAAAAACAAACAACCCCCCCCCCCCCCCCAAAAAAAAAAAAAACACCCAAAAGCAAACCCGAGCAGTTTTGAATTAAAGAATTTTTCTCTTCAATTAGAGTTCACAATCGATCTAAATTATTAAATTTAAAAAAAAAGAATTCCGTATTCATACGCTGCACGTTTAGTAGCAATTGTGATCAAAACGTGATCATACTACCTTTTGTTTTCAAGATTAAAGATTATTCCGGATGAAATGACAGAACAGTTGTACGATTTTCGCTCACGAAAAAAGGAAAAGAGAGAACTTTAAACGGAACAATAATATAGTTATATAGTTGCGACCTCTGGTGAAAATACAATACTTTGGCCTCGTACCTATAAGTCGTGTTCTTGGTTCAAAGTCGGTCGTAACGATTTAGAAAATGAACTCAAGCACCCGTTAGTGTATGTTATTTGGGGTACAGAATATATTATGGGAAACCAAAGTGATGGGAAATGTATAGTAGTCCTTCAAAGGCATTGGGCTCATGAAGCCGGAGATTATCTCCGTTTCTATAGCGTGAAACGGACAATAGCAATTACTTGTTACCCTTTAGATAGGACGCTAATACTTTCCGCCAAATCTAACAGACCCAGCTACCCAATTATGAACAGGGATGGGGTTCAGAAAAAAAAATCTCTACTACACCAGCGAGTGTTCTACCAACTGAGCTATCGGGACAACCCTCAACATCTTATCCGAAATCTTATTTTGGCAACTGTACATTGTGACTAAAAAGTTGTGATTATTATAGATAGGTCGATAATTTTTTAATGTTCAAATTGATACTCATTACCACGAATAAAAATATTTTATAAATTATTATGTAGGTAGTTTTACTCGAGTCTAATGACATAATCTCCATAGAAAGTAAATGTTAAGTTATTACTACTATTTTTGTAACTTTTATATACTGTGTACTCCATTTTATACTGGCAAGATATACACACAACTTATACCATCGAAATAAAACGTTTGGAAAGCGGTGTTTTAATTCATAGTTTCCTTTTTCATTACGTCTGAGAACATTCTTAGATGTCACTTGTTAGTAAAATTGGGTTCAAATCACGTTTTAAATATCTCATAAAATAGAAGGAACGAAATTGACAGTGACGTAACTCAGCTCTTTGTTTTTGTTTTTAGACATATTTTTTAGTGATTAGTTCTCACTAAATTACATGAATCAGACTATAAACGTTTAGAGTTTTGTGTTTTGGCGGATAGTGTTCTCAATAAAGGCACATTAGGATGTCAAAATCTGTAAATAGATATAAATGATACCCACCAACCGACATACACATTAGCAGGTCCGACAGCCAAACGGAGTTATGAGTTTGATTTAACGTTGTAATGGACAACATTTTGAGTCGTTTGAGAGTATAGATAGTATGCGCTTGGCTAAGAAACTCATAATATTGCCATCCGGAAGTATAACGAACCAACACACAAAACTGTGTGTATCCATGAACGTTTATTGTCGGGTTAATACAGTTCAGTGAGCATTACTCATAAACGCGGAGGCAAAAAACAATAACAAAGACCTGAGTGACGTCATCTGCATACTATCTATAGGGTATTTTATTCATAGGCATCGGATTTTACCCGCCAGCCAAAACGTTTAACAAAACGTTTATGCCAGGCTAAATCAAGACACATATAATTGGTCCTTTAAACAGATTCCTGTCCTAACCAATGACCCGAACACTAACACAAACAGTTGACACTGAGGCCTGAAATCCCCTCAACAACTTTCACTGGGGAACGTAACAGTCTTAGGACGAGCTATCCTTAATGTTTACCTAGACACAAAGTGTCATTTCTATCCTCTGCGCTACTTTATTCAGGATAGCTACATTGGTATGATCTAGGGGTTGGAGATTAACCCGGTTTACAAATATTATGTGCATTCTTTGGGAGATAGAAGCTCTATTTGTTTATTGATGATAGTGGTACGAGTAAGGTCAGGTAATGAAGTTGTGGAATATAGTGATGTTGGCGATGATGATAATGATGATGATTATGATGATGACGATGATGATGACGATGATGATGATGCTGATGGTGTTGATGATGATGATGACGATGATGATGATGATGATGATGATGACGATGACGATGATGATGGTGGTGGTGGTGGAGGCAGTGGTGTGTTGAAGGCGGTGGTGGTGGTAACAGTGGTGATTGTGAAATTGAGAATGATGACACGAGATTATTATTATTATTATTATTATTATTATTATTATTATTATTATTATTATTATTATTATTATTATTATTATCATCATTATCATTATCATTATCATTATCATTATCATCATTATTATCATCATTATTATTATTATTATTATTATTATTATTATTATTATTATTATCATCATTATTATCATTATTATCATTATTTTTATTATTATTATTTTATTATTATTATTATTATTATTTATTATTATTATTATCATTATTATTATTATCATTATTATTATTATCATTATTATTATTATCATTATTATTATTAACATTATTATTATTATTATTATTATTATTATTATTATTATTATTATTATTATTATTATTATTATTATTATTATTGTTGTTGTTGTTGGTGTTATTATTAGTAGTATAATAGTCCCCTCTTATAAACCTTGCAATTTTTAAAGCAAAAGATGTACACATTTCTAAATCATTAGATTTTTAAAAAACCCAATTAATTGTAGCAATTTACATAATTTGACAATGTATGACTCCGAAAAATCAAATCCGAATCTATGTTACGTCATACACAAAATACACATCTTTTAAAGTTACTTTTAGACGTCTTTTCATGTCATTTGCTATTCAACTTTCCCATGTGATGTATTTTAATACGACTTTGGGTTGATTTTTAAAAATGTATTTATCCATATCAGACGGTTGTGCACTGACTGTTCACCAGAGAAACGTTCGACATGCTAATCGAATTGCTCTTCAGATCTCAAGTTTAAAAGTTTCTTACCATAGGCTATCAAACAAAATCGATGCTTTGATTGCGACTGAAGTTGGTTGGTAACGGTGTAGGGGAGAGCGAAGTACGTTTGAAAAAAATAAAAGGCGAAGTGAGCCAATGGGGGGGAAAAAAAAGGGGGGGGGGGGGCGGGGGCATCGCTGTGTGAAATTTGAAGAGCAGTCAATTTAAAGTGAATTACAAGAAACCTATAAGCCAATAAGCCAATAAGGTCTGTCATTGAAAAAAAGGTTTTAACCAAATATGAACATTTGCATAGCGCAATTTAATAGATTTACCATGCTCAATGCGTTTCACAATGTTTAACCCATTCCCTCAACAAGCCAAATGGAACCATATTTCTTTCCATTTTCTATAATACGGGTCCCCTGTAGATACATTCTTACAATATCCATCACTGGCTATAGCCAGGAACTCATTCACACATGAGTCGAGGGGCGTAATGCGTGGTAAATGCCTTGCCCAAGGACATAACTTCGGGACCAGAATTTTCCCCCCAATCACGGTCACCCATCTGGCCACTGACTACGCTTAAATTGCTTGATGTTTGTGACAGGACGAGACACAGTTCAGTAGAAAATCGTTTTAGCACGGAGCCACATGTTGGATGTAAATTATATCAAAGGTATTTACATCTACATGCTATGTCAAGATATTGGCGATGTCTTAAACTTTGAAAACACCCCCCCCCCCTTTCACCCCCCCCCCCCCCGCCCAGCCCCCTTGGGCCCCCAAATAATTAATAAATTCAAATTTAAAAAAATAATTAAAAAAAATAAATACACATCAGAGAGTAGATCAGTCAAACTAGAATTGAAAATGCAATTCAAAACTAATGGGCCTGAATGCACTTATTAAAAAAACGTCGTTTGTTGGGGAGGGCACAACTAACCATAGAGAATACAGGACTCCCTAGTCTGTGCAACTAATTGCCAATGGGTTATGGAGTACACGACGACGACGGCGATGTAGGCGGTTAGGTACAACGTGAACCAAGAGATTTGATCGTGATTTTAAAACTTAAATACAGCCAATTAACAAGTTAACTGCCGTACTCTAAAAACAATAATAAAAACACGTATTTAAAAATTTGGCCAGAAAACTCTTCTTTCATAAAATATCGAACGATTTAAATATCTGATCCTCATTTTGGTATTAAAAAAATAACTTTAAAACCTGGAACTAAGGAATGCCTACCAGGTTTGAGATTTTTTTGCCATGATGAGGGTCATTTAAATTGATCGATAATTGAAGAACGGGTTTTCTGGCCAATTTTTTTTAAAACGTTTCTTTCCAGAGCACTGCAGTTAAATTGTTTTTGTTTTATTTAATAAGGGAGGGAGGGGGAGGGGGGGGGGGGGGGGGGGAAGTGGGACTGTGAGTGTGAGTGGGCGCAATATTTTGGGTAACTATCAAAATAACGACAGGATTATTTGGGTCATAGTATGATGTATCTAGTTTTGTTGGGGATTTTTAATTAAACGAAATGTTATGGTTTAGTGTTTCTTATGATAATGATAAAAAGGACCATGCACTACACACACACACACACACACACACACACACACACACACATATTATTTTTTTTTTATTTTTAAGGGTTTTACGGCGCTTGCAACACATTTAGGTTATATCAGCGCCAGTAAAAAGGAAGAAAATGGGATAGTAAAAAGTTCTAGAATTACAATTAAAGCACCCAAGAAAAAGAAAGACAAAGGGGAACTGAGAACAAATAGGGATGAGATTTAGATTCCAAGAGCAAACCACCAATGTACTTAGTTTGAAATCACCTATAAGTCTCATCCAGACACAAGTACAAAATCCAACAAGGAGGAACACACTCAAATGCTTACATTATACATTCAAAATAAAAATAATAATACATAACAGAGAGATGATTTACAAGGAAAAAAATATCATCTCCCAAAACAATAACTATGCATTTGACTGTTTCCCTCCCAGCCAGGACTCCGACCAGGGCCAGGAAAAAACCAAGTAATCTCATTCCAAGACAAAGGCAGAGAACATGTTGGAAAACAGATATAAGGGTATAGAAGACACAGTATGTACCTCCCTGCCCGCTATGGGAGGTCAGGATCCCCACCCAGCACACACACATACACAAACGTTCACATAATATGGCCGTACAAGATTCGAACCCAGATCATCTAGGTTGCAAGTTTAAAACCACGACGCCAATAGGCTGCTAACATTCTAGATTTTTTTTGGCGCATTCTTCTATTTTATTTCATGGTCTTAAATATGGGTAGCAAGCTCTTATTATTTCTATTACATAATCAAAGCAATCATAACAGACAGGTGTTGTTCTATGGTTTTTCCTTAAGTGACACTATTTTAGGAATCCTTGTGAAGTGAATAGTGGGCCAAAAAAACCGACTGACCAAAGCCGTTCCCAATTAATTGGTTAACATTTTTAGGTTGCCCAAATAGCCAGATCAACATATTTGGGGTTGTTTACGCAATCTTTTCATTTTTTAAAAAAATAGGGTCGGAGGTCAAAATAAGTCTGTACAGCTGAAGTTAATCTTTTGCGAATGAGCACAGAATTACTGGAAAACCTATAATTATAAAACTATTTTTTATTGATTGATATATGAGTAACTTGCAAACCCTTCAAAAAAAAAAAAAATGACGATAATAGCCTTCAACAGTCGTAACGTCACTTCCCTCGTAATGACGCATCGTAACTTAGTAACTGGCTCTAAACTATCGGAACAATGGCGGACGCCCTTATGAAATATTTCTCCGACGAGCATAAAAACGTATCCAGAGGGGAAAAAAAACATTATAAATCTGATCATGTTTTGACTTTAACACATATGAAACGTTTCTAGCCAGCATGAAGAATAAAAAGTACTGGTTTTCTTTGTTTAGAAACCACGATGGCCGCTATTGCTGGGCGACGTGACATCAGGCTATTGAATCCAATTCGAAACCCGTTGACTCGATTGTTTATTTAGAATATCTGCTAGGACGTAATGACCGGTCCTGATTTGACCTTGATCTTGGTAGTTGCCTTGCCAGGGCATTTTGATCGGTCATTTAACCGGTTTGTACAGATTGTCGTTTACGGGTACGATGAAACCTGGTTTTTGACCGAGTACAAATCTCCGTATCAAAATAATTGTACTTTAACTCACTCAACCCTAACACCGACTACAGAGAATGAGATTAGCGGAAGAGTAGCGTCACTTGATTGGACGTCACCTTACAGAGAGAACGTCAAAATGGTTTTGCGCATGCGTCACTCTCGTCCTCTCATGCCGCTTTCACCGGAAGCGAGGACGAGAGACGTATGCGCACAACCAACATGACGTTCTCTATCTAATAACTTTTCCGCCGGTGACGGCCAATTAAGGGACGCTACTCTTCCGCTAATCTCATTCCCTATATATAGAGAGTTCGAAGATTACGTCACTCAGGTCTTTGTTATTGTTTTTTGCTATCCGCGTTTATGAGTAATGCTCACTGAACTGTATTAACCTGACTATAAAAGTTCATGGATACAGTTTTGTGTGTTGGTCCGTTATACTTCCGGATGGCAATGTTATGAGCTTCTTAGCCAAGCGCATACTATCTATATCAGAAAAGTGAGTGGAGCAGGCACTTATGTTGGTAACAACAAGATATGAAGTGAGTAGAAAAGTGCCAGAAGACAATAGAGAATAAAAATTTTTTTTCGCGGCGGTTGGTGGGGTTTGAACCTGCGACCTTATTGGTACGACAACTCCGCCTGGCAGGTGAGAGCGTGGCTCTACCATGTGAGCTATCCACGAACACAAAAATATTCGTTTCAAACCCAAAGTCATTTCTAGATCCCTCTCTCACCACTTCTTGAGATCGCCGATTCGTTCACCACCATCGCGAAGTAATTTTGACCAGCAATTAAGCTTAATAGCCAATATTCTCATCACAAACATATAACATAGAAACGATTGAGACATTGAGTATGCTCCGGTGTATGGGGTGAATTTTTAATTCAGAAAAGTGAGTGGAGCAGGCACTTATGTTGGTAACAACAAGATATGAAGTGAGTAGAAAAGTGCCAGAAGACAATAGAGAATAAAAATTTTTAACCCAGGCAACAGCAGGCAGTGCAGCGCCGCAAATTGAGCTAGGGTGAGGTGACTTGCTCAAGGCCACACAGCGCAGCGGCGGATGATCGAACTCGGTACCTTTCGGGTATGAAGCAAAGACCGTACCGCTGAGTCACGCTGCCCCCCCCCCCCCCCCCCCCCCCCCCCCCCCCCCCCCCCCCCCCCCCCTTTAATCGATCGATGTTAGAAGGATGAGTTTTCTGACCAGAACTAATTAGGCTCGTGTATTTCTCAGAGTGCGACAGTGCAGTTATAAATAGTATGCGCTTGGTTAAGAAGCTCACAACATTGCCATCCGGAAGTATAACGGACCAACACACAAAACTATCTGTGTAATCATGAACTTTTATAGTCTGGATAATACTGTTTAGTGAGAATTACTCATAAACGTGGATGGCAAAAAAAAAAAAAAAAAAAATACAAAAACCAGAGTGACGTCAACTTCATTCTATCTTCATTCTATAATGTTACCAACATAAGTGCCTGCTCCACTCACTTTTCTGAATTAAAAATTCACCCATACACCGGAGCATACTCAATGTCTCAATCGTTTCTATGTTATATGTTTGTGATGAGAATATTGGCTATTAAGCTTAACTGCTGGTCAAAATTACTTCGCGATGGTGGTGAACGAATCGGCGATCTCAAGAAGTGGGTGAGAGAGGGATCTAGAAATGACTTTGGGTTTGAAACGAATATTTTTGTGTTGTTTTTGTTTGTTTTTAAGGGTTTTTTACGGCGCTTGCAACACTTTAGGTTATATCAGCGCCAGTAAAAAGGAAGAAAATGGGATAGTAAAAAGTTCTAGAATTACAATTAAAGCACCCAAGAAAAAGTCAAGACAAAGGGGAACTGGGAACAAATAGGGATCAGATGTAAATTCCAAGAGCATACCACCAATGTACTCAGTTTGAGACCACCTATAAGTCTCATCCGGACACAAGCACAAAATCCAACATAGAGGAACACACTCAAATGCCTACATTATACATTCAAAATAATAATAATACATAACAGAGAGATGATTTACAAGGAAAAAAATATCATCTCCAAAACAATAACTATGCATTTGACTGTTCCCTCCCAGCTAGGATTCCGACCAGCGCCAGGACAAAAACCAAGTTATCTCATTCCGAGACAAAGACAGAAAGCATGTTGGAAAACAGATAAGGGGATAGAAGACACTGTATGTACCTCCCTGCCCACTATGGGAGGTCAGGATCCCCACCCAGATATTTTTGTGTTCGTGGATAGCTCACACGGTAGAGCCACGCTCTCACCTGCCAGGCGGAGTTGTCGTACCAAAAGGTCGCAGGTTCAAACCCACCACCGCCGCGAAAAAAAAATTTTTATTCTTATTGTCTTCTGGCACTTTTCTACTCACTTCATATCTTTTTGTTTACCAACATAAGTGCCTGCTCACTCACTTTTCTGAATTAAAAATTCACCCCATACACCGGAGCATACTCAATGTCTCAATCGTTTCTATGTTATATGTTTGTGATGAGAATATTGGCTATTAAGCTTAACTGCTGGTCAAAATTACTTCGCGATGGTGGTGAACGAATCGGCGATCTCAAGAAGTGGGTGAGAGAGGGATCGAGAAATGACTTTGGGTTTGAAACGAATATTTTTGTGTTCGTGGATAGCTCACACGGTAGAGCCACGCTCTCACCTGACAGGCGGAGTTGTCGTACCAATAAGGTCGCAGGTTCAAACCCCACCACCGCCGCGAAAAAAATTTTTATTCTCTATTGTCTTCTGGCACTTTTCTACTCACTTCATACTATCTATATCCGTAGTTTACTTTTATCCCATGCCTCTTTATTACATTTTTCTGAGACAAATTATAGGCGTATTTTAACATGTTAATGGTAGTTCAATAAAACTATCTTTGCACATGCTCTTTTTAAAACATTTTTTTCCAATTTTGAAAAGTAGCAAAATTCTCTAGGATTGAGTGAATTAATATCCACTGAAGGAAAATTTACTGAATTTGAAAAGTGGATAATGAAGAGGCAATTTTGGGAGGAAAAAAAGGAAGAAGTATAAAGTGTAAAGACAAGATGAAGTAAGGGTAGAAGTACTGAGATGAATAGTGGAAGAAAATAAGTGGAGGAAATAGGGTGTAATTATATCGGGGGAGGATAAGAGGGAAAATAAGGATTTAGTATATGGATAGAGTGGGACGGAAAGAAGACGAATAAAAATAGATGTGATTTGTTTGATGTCGAAAATATGTAGAATTGTGTGACAAAGGTTATTAAGTTGGTTTTTTTTTTTTTTACGGTTACTCTGTTTTACGACATTGATTCAACACACGAAGTCGTGCACGAGAGTGCGGGTTAATGAAACGTTGACTTTCAACATACCATTCCATATAAAACAAGTAGTTCTTCAGAGCCATATAGCCCATAAAACCGGAATTTATCCCGGCTTCTAAAGCGTGAAACGGACAATAGCAATTGCTTGTTACCCTCTTGATAGG
>NW_027622382.1:0-13036 GCF_034508935.2 Berghia stephanieae
ATTAATCACATTTATGGTAATAGGAACAAAAGGTAATGGTTTACAATGAAGATTTTGCCGGGCCGTTGTGTTTCCCAAAAATGGCTGGTCTATTTTCAGCAATTATACTAAGATACGAGACTAACTTATAAATGATAATACCATCGATCCATGACCAAAAAACTCGAAGATCCAATGGGTATGCAATGTCAAGTCGGTAAACATAGAATTTGATATTAAAGGTATTCAATGTCAAGTAGTAAACTAGCATTTGTGTATTGATGTTATGTAATGTCAAGTCGGAAACATAGCATTTGAGTATTGATGGTGTGTAATGTCAAGTAGGTAAACATAACATTTGAGTATTGATGATATTATGTAATGTCAAGTTGGTAAACATAGCATTTAAAGTAATGATGGTGTGAAAATGTCAAGTGGGTAAACATAACATTTGAGATTGATGAAAATTATGTAATGTCAAGTCGGTAAATATAGCATTTGAGTTTTGATGATAGAAATGTAATGTCAAGTGGGTTAAACAAGCATTGAGGTTTGATGATTATGTAATGTCAAATCGGTAAACATAGCATTTAAGTATTGATGTATTCAATGTCAAGTAGGTAAACAATAGCATTTGAGTTATTGATGATATTATGTAATGTCAAATCGTAAACATTCATTTAAGTATTTTGATGGTATTCAATGTCAATAGGTAAACATAGCATTTGAGTATTGATGTTATATAATGTCAAGTCGGTAAATATAGCATTTGTGTTTGATGGAAATTAATGTCAAGTAGTTAAAACAAGCATTTAAGTATTGTTTGGTATTATGTAATGTCAAGTAGGTAAATATAACATTTGAAATTAATTAATTGAGGGTTACGTAACCTACAAAGTAAATAGATAGAACGAAATTGACGTCCTCTCAGCTCCTTGTATTTTGCTTTTTGACAGCCATTTTAATGATTTTGTTCTCACTAAATTAAATTCTATCAATCAACTAAAACGTAGAAGGGTTTTACATAGTATTTTTGAAATTGGTACATTTTAAACCGGATTTGGGGGATGTTGTGAGTATTTAACATAAACGCATTAGCATCAAAAGAAAAAACAAAGACAATAATTCTGGTGATTAATCTCATTAATTATATCAATCTGACATAAACGATGTTTTCAAGTGCATCTGTTTTTAGTGTGTCTATGTCAATATTGTATAGATAGAATGAAGATGACGTCACTCAAGCCTTTGTTATTGTATTTGCCATCCGCGTTTTGTGAGTGATTCTCACTAAACTGTATTAACCCGACGATAAACGTTCCATGGTTACACACAGTTTTTGTGTGTTGGTCCTTATACTTCCGGATGGCAATGTTATGAGCTTCTTTGCCAAGTGCATACTATCTATTGTTATAAATTGTAACCAAATGACAAATAGGATTCAGTAGTCTGATGCACGCCGCCCGGCAACGGCGGCCATCTTGGTTCTAAACAAGAAAATCATGACTTTTTATTCTTCATGCTGGCTAGAACTTTCATTCCCTTTTCATATGCCTTGTGATCAGAATGTGTAAAAGTCAAAACATGATCAAATTAATGTTTTTTTCCCCCTCTGGATACGCTTTTATGTTCGCCGGGGAAATATTACATACGGGCGTCCGCCATTGTTCCAATAGTTTAGGGGCCAGTTTTTACTAAGTTACCATGCGTCATTAGGAAGGAAGTGACGTTACGACTGTGAAGAGTATTGCCACGTTTTTTTTAGGACAATAAAGATTTATTATTATTATTATTATTATTATTATTATTATTATTATTATTATTTTATAATATTATATTATTATTATTATTATTATTATTATTATTATTATTATTATTATTATTATTATTAAAAGTTACACATAATTTCGTGTGTTGGTTCGTTTTTCGTTTAGCGAATTCCGTGCTTTTATTTTTGCATGGTTATTGATAATATCATATTTTTTTTTTTTGGTTTTCCATTTACCATTCTTTTCTTTTTTTCTTTTTTTTTTCTCACGTTTATGTATGTTGTCAATCAATTGTGACCCCTCGTCTCAAAACGGTATTATGTCGGGGTGGACCAGATGCTAAAAAGCAAATTTTTAGTTAACTGGTCCAAAATATGAAACTGGTATTTAGCATAGTGAAATATATTATTGCTTCTCCTCTAAAAGCATATAAACTCAACTTTAAGCAAGATATTTCTGCTACAAATTCCAATTTCAGCATCTAATTTATCCCGACTTAATAAACCCTTTGAGACGAGGGGGCACAATTTGTATGAATTTTTTACGAAACCTAAGATTGAATAAACTGTAAACTGTCTTAAAAAAAAAGGTCCAAAATTTCTCTCGGAATACTAAACTATTTACTCGCCACTTCTTTAACAGCCTTTCCCTTACATATTCGACAGACAAGCGAATTAATGGCGAATTCAAAGGCGGATAAACAACTTTCCTGCTGTAACCCGGGAATTCCTATGAAATGGCCCAAATTTTACTTCGTTTTTTATTGAAAACATGCATTGACCAAAACCAGTGGGAACCGGAAGTTCCCATTCAATCAATCAACGCTTGGCTGCGGGCGTTTCTCTTTTATTCCTTTATATATATATATATAATAAAATTTAATATATATATATATAATATATATATATAAATATATAATATAATATATATATCCCTCGTATTTATTTATATATTCGTATTTATTTATTTGTTTTTAAAAATATATTTATCAATTTATTTATATAACCAAATAATATATTTACTCGTAATCATTTTCGATTTTATATATTTAACTTATCTATTTATTCATTTTTTTTTTCCATTACCTATTTATCTCTTACCTATCTATATATTTATTCATTCATTTATTTAAAAATAATAATTTATCAATTTAATACACTATCTATTCATTCATTTATTTATTTATCTCTTTACTTATTTATAACATTTACTATACAACTCATCAAAATGCCGTTACCCATCAAATCGATCTGGCCCGTTTTCAGAACGTGGACTACGCTTAGTCCCTGACTTTCTCTGACTTTAGTCAAGACTTAAAAAAAATCGGATTTCATGTGAGCTGACTAAGCAAGTCCAGATTAAAATCAGGGCATTTCGGACTACGTTTGGCCAAGCTTAGTCATGTGCGCTATGTGGTCTAGTGGTATGACACTCGCTTTCGGATCGGAAGGTCCTGGTTCGAGCCTCGCTCGGTGCATAGTTGAGTCCTTGGAGAAGGCTCTTTCACTCACATTCTCTCACCGTACTCATGTGTAAAATGAGTACCTGGCCGTTAACAGCGTTGTCTCTGCCCCCAAAAATTTGTAATATCGCCTGACAGGCGTCATGTCTCGTCCTACATGTTACGTGTTGCGGGGGCCGGGGACCCCTTGTAAAACGCTTTGAGCACGTTTAGTGGATATTGCGCTATATAAAAGTCCAAGTTTATTGCTGGGGCCCGGGACTTCATGCTTTAGACTGAAACTATTTTACTAGATACATCATAGCGTCGACGAGATAGCACTATTTTTAGATTCAGAAAGCTTTGATTGAAGGAAAAAAAACGCCCATTTAAACGAATAACAGTGCCCTGTTGAGGGGCTTTAAAAAAAATCCTGTAAGTTAAGTGCATTTGGGCGAAAGTAAAACCATTTTTTTACGTGAAACCTAAAAAAAAGAAAAAGCTGAATCTAATCCGGGTCGTGAGATGCGAGATAACGGAGACTCGAATTGGAAGGGTTCGCTTCAAAGAACAACCAAAAAAAGAAGAAATAAGAAAAACGATTAGAAAGTAAATGGCGACAAAAGTTATTCTGCTGGCTGAAATAATTGAATCCTCTGAACACGCTTTCTGTTTTGTTTGTTTGTGGTTTGTTTGTTTTTTTATTTTTTTCTCGTTCAATTTGTTTGAGTTTCAATGAAACTTTTATTGGCCTAAATATAGAATGACAGTCGACCATGGACACCATTGTAGTCTGATCAGTCGACTGTCAATATCACGTGATTTGATTCACCATTGCAAAAGTAAATTCAAATATGAAATGGAACGAAATATTATCTGTACCGATGTGTTGCTAATTTCCTCTTTGGAAATCTTTGCGTTGAAAGTATGAAGACTGGTATCTTAACCTCCATCGTGTACTAGAGAGCGTGCTGTTACCGTAACAAAATAGCCGAATTAAATTGAGCTTTTATATAGCGCAATATCCACGAGATGTCTCAAAGCGCTTACATGGGGGTCCCTGGTTAACAGCAACATTTAACATGTGGGACGGGACATAACGCCTATAAGGCATATTAAAATTTTTTTCGGACAAAGACACGCTTATAACGCCAGGCACTCACTTTACACCTTAGTACGGTGAGAGAATGTAGTAAAGTCTTTTCCAAGGACTCAATTATGCGCCGTGCGCGAGGCTCGAACCCAGGACCTCTCGATCCAAAAGCGAGTGTCATAACCACAGACCACATATTTCGCACAATAATTATCACTGTCCTTAAAACGCCCACTTTAGGCAAAAGCTTAGCTATCAAGACTAGAAAACGATTGTAAATTTATTTGTTTTTAGTCATTTGCTCCGCTTAGGCCTAAGACTAGGAAGTCATTTACTAAAGCAAATAACTAAATCTAGTCCGCTTCATAAAATTGGGCCCTGTTTGGTTTTTTTTTTTGCCAGGGAGAAAAAAATACTGAAACGCAACGCCCAGAAATAGCATATGTGTAGTATATTTGGTCTAGTGGTATGAACCGCCTTCGGGTCGGAAGGTCATGGGTTCGAGCCTCGCGCTCGCGCATAGTTTAGTCCTTGGAAAAGTCTCTTTACTCACATTCTCTCACCGTACTCAGGGGTAAAAGGATTACCTGGGCCCTTAACAGCCTTGTCTTTGTCCGAAAAATTGTAATTCGCCTAACAGGCGTCATGTCCCGTCCTACATGTTAAATGTTGCTGTTGACCACGGACCCCTTGTAAAGCGCTTTGAACACATTTTGTGGATATTGCGCTATATATGAAAAAGCTCAATAATAAATAAATGATTAACTAAAAGAAGATTAAGAGTCTGAATTTAAAACTTGAGTTTAAACTCTATTCTTGACGTTAGGAAGTAGTAGATACAACTTTTTTAAAACGACGAGTTAGAATTCGGAAAAATATTTTAAAAGGATAGGGCGCTCCGTGCAAAGAACTACGCCAACCTAACACCCACCACTAGTAAACCGCTGGGTTAAACAAAAAAAAAAAAAAAAAAAAAAAACAAACAAACAAAAATTTAAAACAAAGGGGGGGGGGGGGGGGGGGGGGGGGGGGGGGGGGGGGGGGGGGGGGGGGGGGGGGGGGGGGGGGGGGGGGGGGGGGGGGGGGGGGGGGGGGGGGGGGGGGGGGGGGGGGGGGGGGGGGGGGAAATTTTTTTTAAGAAAGTAAAAATTGACTGCGCCCGGGGCCCATCACGGGACATTTGCGTGTCATACGAGTACTTTACCAAATGCGCCATCGATCGATTTCCCCCCCCCCCCCCCCCCCCCCAGTGACGACCAAAACTTTGGCGGATGTTGGCTGATGACGTAAACAATCAATCCTGTATCATTGCACAAGATCTTATGATAAAATCAGTATTTATATTTCTGATCCACAAAATAAACAAATTTAATAAAAATTTAAACTTTATATAGCGCAATACCACTAAATGTGCACTACTACTACTACTACTACTACAACTACTACTACTACAACTACTACTACTACTACTACTACTACTACTACTACACCTACACTACTACTACACTACTACTACTACTACTAGTATAGTAAGTAGTATAGTATATAATAGTAGAAGTAATATAGCAGTAGTAGTATAGTAGTAGTAGTATAGTAGTAGTTTGTAAAGTAGTAGTATAGTAGTAGTAGATAGTATATAGTAGTAGTAGTATATATAGTAGTATAGTAGTAGTAGTGGTAGTAGTAGTAGTAATAGAAGTAGTAATAGAGTGGTAGTATTAGAAAGTAGTAGTAGTAGTAAGTAGTAGTAGTAGTAGTCGTAAGTATAGTAGTAGTAAGTAGTAAATTAGTATAGTAGTAGTATAAGTAGTAGCAGTAGTAGTAGAATTAGTAGTAGTAGTAGAGTATAAAAGAGTTGTAGTATAGAAGTAGAGTTTTGTAGTAATAGTATAGAAGATAGTTTGTAATAGAATAGTAGTAAGTAGTATAGAAAGTATAAGTGTATAGTAGTATAGATAGATACTATGTACATATTAAAGTAGATAGTAGAGTATGTATATATAGTAGTAATGGTAGAGTAGAGTATATAGTAATATAGTGGAAGAAGAAAAGAAGAAGAAGAAGAAGAAGAAAAGAAAAGAAGAAAAGAAGAAGAAAAGAAGAAGAAGAAAAAGAAAAGAAAAAAGAAGAAAAGAAGAAAAAAGAAGAAGAAGAAAAAAAGAAGAAAAAAAGAAAAGAAGAAGAAGAAAAGAAGAAGGAAAGAAGAAGAAAAGAAGAAGAAGAAGAAAAAAGAAGAAGAAGAAGAAGAAAAAAAAAGAAGAAGAAAAAGAAGAAAAGAAGAAGAAGAAAAGAAGAAGAAGAAAAGAAGAAAGAAGAAAAAGAAAAAAAGAAAAGAAGAAGAAGAAGAAGAAGAAAGGAAAAAAAAGAAGAAAAGAAGAAGAAGAAGAAGAAAAAAAGAAAAGGAAAAGAAGAAGAAGAAGAGAAGAAGAAGAAGAAAAAAAGAATAAGAAAAGAAAAGAAGAAAAGAAAAGAAGAAAAGGAAAAAAGAAGAAGAAAAAAAAAAGAAGAAAGAAGAAAAGAAGAGAAGAAAAAAGAAAAAAAGAAAAGAAAGAAGGAAAGAAAAGAAGAAGAAAAGAAGAAAAGAAGAAAAAAGAAAAAAGAAAAAAAGAAGAAAAAGAAAAGAAGAAGAAGAAGAAGAAAAGAAAAAAAGAAGAAGAGAAGAAGAAAAGAAGAAAAGAAGAAGAAGAAGAAAAGGAAGAAAAGAAGAAGAAGAAGAAGAAGAAGAAAAGAAAAAAAAGAAGAAAAGAAGAAGAAAAAGAAGAAGAAAGAAGAAAAAAAGAAGAAAAGAAAAGAAGAAAAGAAGAAAAAAGAAGAAGAAGAAGAAGAAGAAAAACCTTATTTTAAAAATGCCCCACAACTTACCGATTCATTTTTGTTTTTCTATTATTTCAATTTCAAACCGGGCCCTCATCCCCGTAACAAACCTTGTCAACATTTTAATTACTCCGCGTCTACGGCCCTTTTCACAACCCTTTTTTCCCTAAGGGACTATTTTTTTAAAATACGAAAGGGGGATAGTTAAGCATTTACGCCGCATCTGGAAAATCTGAAAAACCTCGGTTAAAACATTTGCCAAAAAATTCGTTTTTCAAATACGCCCCAAATTTTAAAACGACCCTTTTGGCAAAAAACAATAAAACCTGGGACTAACTCGACTTGGCAAAGTCTCAGATTTTTGAAATTTTTGCCAAGGTAGGGTCATTTAAACGATCCGATTGAAGGACGATTTTGGGCCAAAAATTTTTTAAAATTTTAGTTTTTCAAGTCCGGTTTTTAAAACAAACTACTTACTTAAAATGTTGGTTTAATCGAGGCCGCCAAAATCAAGATTCACGACAGGGAGTGTTGGATAAAGACAACCCCAATTTAATCCCCTATCGTCTCGTAAATGTTTTGGGAGGTTTTTGGGGACCTTATTGACCCACCCCAGCGTCGTGACCTAACAGCACTCTCCCCCACCATACCCTTCCCACTTTCTCTCTCTCTCTCTCTCTCCCTTTTTCTTTCTCTCTCTCCCCCTTTCCTCTTCCTCTCTCTTTCTTTATCTTTCTTTCTCTCTTTCACCCCTCTCTCTCTTTCTTTCTCGCCTCTATCCTCTTTTTTTTCTTTTTTTTTCTCTCTCTCTATCTGTCTATCATCTCTCCTCCCTCTGTCTCTCTCCACTACCTCGCTCTCCCCTTTCTCTCTCTCCTCTCTCTTTTCTCCTCTCTCTCCTTTATATAATATATAATATATATAAATTTTAATATATATAATTGGGTAAATAAAGGAGTAAAAGGGTGTGATTAGAATTCTTTAAAACCAAAAACAAAAACCTTTAAGTAAAATATTCACCATCCCCGCCAATATACCTTTGTGCAACCTTTTAACGTTTATAGCCTGACGAAGAATTTAGGGGAATCTATCATTACAAGGCAGTCTAAAACCCAAAAACAAAGATCATTGACTTCTTTTTCGTTCCATCTATACAAACCAATAAAAGAGAACAATGTGTGATGTTAAAAAAAAAATGGGTTTAAATTTTTATTAGAAGTTACAACCATCTTCCCGGGGACTGCAGCAAAAAACCTTGGTAAATAAATTTTGGTTTTGGAGTGAGGCATCGTCTGTCGTTTAATAAATACTGGTTGGAAGAAATATCATCCGTCCAGCACGCGGGTTGAAAAACCCCTTAAAGGAGGTCCAGTCTACAGTTTACATTTAATAATTTCACTACACACACACCCACACCCTACGCCACACAACACACACCCACACACACCACAAACTCACTTTAAAAAATACTAATACACCCGTGATCATTTCATTTTTTTTTTTTTTCCACGCTTCCAGAACCTTTCACATCTTGGGTTTTTTTTAGTTTCTATCAACTCCGAGGATTCATTCCCTAAACAACAGCGACGGAAAGAAACAGGTAGGGCCCAGTCTGGTCTTTATGTTTTAATTGACAGTTTGTTGTCGTGCCCCCCTTTTATCTTTTCTGTCTAATTAGCGGATTTAAGCGGTGTTGCCTTTAAGGGAATGAAAATTTGCGGAAAGTACGTCCCTTGATTGGACTCCCCACAAGAGAACGTCAAAATGGTTTTGCGCATGCTCCTCTTTCGGTGAAGTGTCGTCTCATCCGACAACCAACAACGTTCCTCTCTAAAACTTTTCCGCTCGGACTTCCAATCAAGGGCCCTTTTCCTCTTCCGCTAATCTCTTTCCCTATTAAAGTTTTAGAAAGATACTTTTCGTTTTTGGCGATTTTCCCATTTTTTTCCAAAGACAAAAATTTCTCTGTTTTTTGTTCCCTTTTTTTGTTATTAGATTTGTAATAAAAAAATTTAAAAAAAAAAATTCCCTTTATTATCCCTAGGGAAATTTTTCTCTATGGCCTTTTTCCAAAGGGGAAAAGGGGAATAACCCAGGCTCAGCTGCAGTGCCGCCGAAAAATGACAGGGAAGGGTACTGCTAAAGGCCCCCAAAACGAGGCTTTTAGTCGAACTCTACCTTTCAGGTAAGAAAACAAAGACACCGTTGAGGGCCCAAAAGCTGCCCCTAAAGAGGGATTATAAGTTATTCTCAAAGGGGCATTAAAGTTTTTCCCTTTATTTTTATCTTTTGACTTGTTGATATCAGGTTTTTTGGAGGATCCCCTACTTGCTTGCATAACGAGGAGGCCCTTTACTATAGTTTTGAACGAGTTCTGAGTTTTGACGGGACAAACCCCAAATTTTGGGGTTAAAAAAAAAGCTTGTTTTTTTTTGCCCTTTTTGTTATTTCGATTTGTTTTTCCATTTGATTGTAAGTAAAAATTTGTCAAGATACAAAAAAATTTACTTTACTAATTTTTGGCATGAAGGTGGGAGCGAGTTTTCGGGGGTTTGTTTTTTTTGATATCCTAAGAACTTGCAAATTTCTTACGGAAGCCATAAGCCATGGCTTCTCCCAAGATTCGAGTTTTGCCAAGTCCTTGTCAGTTAATGCTATCTTCAGTTGGTGGACGTACTTGTAGAGTCAGTGTAATCTACAAAAAGACAAATTTCAATTTTAAGCCACCCCAGGGGTCGTTTAAGAAACAAAAAAAAACAAAGGACCTAAACGTCATTGGGGTACTCCGAATTACCCGGCCTAAAAAGGGGTTTAACCCTCCGATAACTACTTGTTGGGTTTTGTGTCGCTCAAAATTTTCTATCCATTTCAGATCTGACCAATTATTCCCATTTCTGGATTTTGTAGAGAACCCACGTAATCGGTACTTTAAAAAGGCTTTCCGAAATAAAGGGAGACCCCGGGCCCGGGTTTTTGTCTACTTGTCAAGTTCAGTGAAATTCATCGACCATAAGACCAGTTTTTTTTCCATGATCCCCTTTTCCCTAAAACCGTGCTGAGCATCATTCATAATTTATTTGACTCAAATACTTTTAAAAAGGGGCCTTACGGTGTGCTTAAGTTTACAGCATACACTTCCTTTTTAAAGGGGCCTAAATTTTCCGCCCAAACCCAATGTTTTTTTTTTTTCATCTTAACTACGCCACTACCACACCATCTCATCCACGTGGTGTTTTTATTCTCCTGTTGGATAAATGGGAAAACCCAAACGTTCATTTGATCTGTTTTTGTAAAATTTAAAATTTAAGCTTAATTCCCAAAAAATTTTACGTTTTAATTATTCTTCGAGCTTTACAGCAACATTTTCAGCCTAGTGGGGGAAATTTGGGGCTCCAGAGCAGACGGCAGACGCAAAATTTTGAACCATTATAATTTTTCCCCGATGCCTTTTATTCCAAACGAATTTGCATTTAAATTTTAAAGTGTAGCACGTCGCGTATTAATCCCGAATCCTTTCTTCTATCCAATCAAACCGTCAAAAAGGGATACATTTCTTTTTTTTATTTATTTGACGCGTAAAAAATGGTTTTTTTCCCCACGGTTTTTTTTTTTTAGTAAAACAATTTACGGGTGAAGTTTTAAATACAATTCCTTTCTTTGTAACAAAGAAAGAAGAAGCAAAATAATAAAAAAAAAACAAAAATATAAAAATAAAAAACAAAAAAAAAAAAAAAAAAAACAAAAACAAAAAAAAACAACAACATAAAACAGAAAAACAAAAAAACAAAACAAAAACAAAAGGACCACAAAAAAAAAAAAAACAAAAGAAAAAACAACCCAAAACCCCCCCAAAACAAACACCCCCCCCCCTAAAAAAAAAAACAAAAAAAAAAAAAAACAAAAAAAAAAACAAAACAAAACAAACAACAACAAAAAAACAAATGCTCCCCGAGAGAAGCCAAAAACGCGCAAAAAATTTGAGGGTGCCGAAATCCGATGCTGAAAATAATGGGGGGAAATGACTGATAATTAATTAAAACTGGGTCAACAGCCCGCTGGCCGTGTCCTATTTCAGACTGCTGGAATTCGGTAGCAACAACATCGGTACTCACTGCCTGGAACTAGATACGTCCCGAATCAAATAATATATCATTTGAAAAAAAAAACCCATTAAACTTATTAATGTTTTCAACCGTATGGCACGTTTTGTGGGGATCTGACGAATAGTACACATTTCTTCAGGGCCGTTTTCTTTATTGGGTTGCAATTTTGTTAAGCGGCGAAAGTCACTGGGGCTTTGATATTGCTTTTCCATCCCTATGCGAGTATTTCCCCACAAAACGTATTAACTCACCAATCCTTTGTTTTTTGCGCTTTTAAAAAGTGGAAAAAAAGTTTGTAAAATGAGCATGTACAAATATTTTTAATTCAATTACATAAAAGTACAGATTAAAAAATTTTTTTTTGGGGTACCACGCCTTTTATTGTTTTTAAAAATGTAAAAAATAGGCATGGGTAAAAGTAATCGGGGGTTAACGACGGATATAGTGGGTCTTAGGTTAGTGAGTTTAACCAGTTATAAACTTAAAGGTTACATAATTTTGAGTTGGTCCTTTAACTTCCGGAGGGCATGGTTGTGAGCTTTTTCATCAACGCATACTATCTTTCCAAAGAAAACGTTTTTAAATTTTTTAAGAAATTTTCAACGTTTACAGAAACAAGTCAGGAAACGATGACCAGTCTGTTGGGAAACAAAAAACCGAATATAGATCGCTCCCTTTAACAAAGAGTTAGTGACCTAAATTTCTTCCTTCATAATTACTGTACTCTTTTTTGACCCTTTTTTTCAACAAGTCCCCAAAGGATACGGGAATCGATCAACTTGGCATTTTGGGGATTTAAGGGCAGACTTTGGAACAACAAACGTAAAATTCGTACCCCTCAAACCGTTAACTTTTAGAAGAGGGGTTTGGCTAAGAAGCCACAACATTCCATGGAAGTATAAAGGACCAAAAAACACAAAACTTTTTTGTAACCTTAACGTTTTTTAATCGGGTTTAAAACAGTTTGTGAGAATTACTCAAAACCCGGGAACAAAAAAAAAATAACAAAGACGAGTGACTCACTTCGTTCACAAAAGCCGAATCGTAGCCATCATTTAAATTATAGCCCAACACTAAACCCAAAAAGACTGGCATTTTGACGTCTTATTTGTTTTTTTTCACCCCCTTGTGAGTTGTCGTAAGTTGCTCATGGAAAAAAAGTGGTCTTATAGGAAAAACGTTGGGTAAAGGGGTTCACAACATTGCCATCCGGGGAAATATAGGGAAAAAACACACAAAACATGTGTAACAGTAACGTTTAAGTCAGTAAATACAGTTTAGTGAAATTACCAAAAAGGTATGGAAAAAAACAAAATCAAAGGCCGGGGTGATTCAACTTCGAACTATCTATTGGTTAAACTATTGAAAACAACCACGATTTGTTTTTTTTTGTGGCAAAAGACTGGCATTTTGACTCATTTCGGATATTAGCCTAACTTTACAAAGGCCACGGAAACAGACGATGGGCCCCGTGCAAGCCGACCAGCTAATATTGGGGACAATTGGATTTAGAGTCTGATTTCACGCCGGGCGGCAACGGCGGCCACTTGGTTTTAACAAAGAAAACTTACTTTTTATTCTCATGCTGGGTAGAACTTTCATAGTCTTTTATTTAAAAGTGTAAAACAAAACATGATCAAATTTTTTGTTGTTTTTTTTTTTCCCCCTCGGAAACTTTTTATGCCGCTAAAAAATTTCAAAAACGGGGGTCCGCCATTTTTCCGATAGTTTTTGACCAGGTTTTTTTTAATTCCCCTGCTCATTTGGGAAAAAAATACGTTACACTGTTGACGAGTATTCCCAAAATTTAAAAAAATAAATATAACAAAATCAACAT
>NW_027622383.1:0-13034 GCF_034508935.2 Berghia stephanieae
GTCTCATTATTCCAAGGACCGACACATTGCTGTGCTGTAATATTCTTAAAGAATAATAAATACCGTGTCACAGAGAACTTCAATTATCGTATCTAATATTGCTTGGGACAATGTTGTTATTTTTATCCATACCAAACTTTTAATATTTGGAAATGGAATCAATATAATATGATTATTTTCATACTGTATGCTTCTCCTCTTTTCCTGATAATATTTCCTCCTTTCCCCCTCTACATCCTGTCTCTCTTCTTCTCTTCTTTTTCCCTTCTCTTCCCCTGCTTTTTCATTCTACTTTCCAATTCTCCATTTAATCTTCCTCCTCCTTCACCAAACTCCTCCCCCTCTTTCTCCTCCTCTTCCCCTCCTCCCTCCTCCTCTCCTCCTCCTCCTCTTCTTCTTCTTCTTCTTCTCTTCTCCTCCTTTCTCTTCTTCATTGTTGTGGTTGTCAATGTCGTCCTTGTCTCCTTTTTTTTTTGTTTCATTCATCTTCTACTTTCTCTTTTTTATATATAATCTTTCAATATTTCTTTCTAAGAATATATCTATAGAGAATTTTTTTTCAAATTATTTTTAAACAAAAATAAAAACTTCAACGAACATCAACAGTTTGCAATCCATAATTTCATCCCATTTTCTTCTTTACGCCAAACTCGTCCGTTTCCCGTACCCATTCATAAGCCTTCCATTCAGACCATCCGGATAATGAGAAATGATGAATGCGATCTTATCGATCATGTATCGACAAGATCAATACTTCGGGAAACAAACATGATAATGAATATAATGGTTAGCTTGTTATTGTCTTTTTGTTGCAGGTGCTTGGACAAAAGGATATTGTTGTGGTTACAAAACCTGTGGAGGATGCAGAGGACCTCACTGCTGTGTAATCTTTTAATTGGAATCCACTGCTTTTCCTGCGGACGTAGCTAAAGCTTGCGAATTTATCGGGGCGGCTCCAAAAGGGTTGATGAAATTGTCAAACGAACAATATAGATTATCAAGATTTGTAATTTTGTAAGAATAACAGAAAAATGTTTGAATTGTTCCATGGGTGTAAAATATTATGCGATACTTTGTAATTAGATTAAATGTATTTAAAATGTTACCTTGATGACGGAATATTTTTGCGCCGTTTTATCGATGATACCAGAAGCATATTTTAGACTCCAATCCGAAACTACTCAATGTCTAATTATATATGATGGTTTTAAAAAGGCTGAAATATACTGTAACATCTATAATAATCAGTGCAATATTCTTATGCTCACGACATCAAACCCAGTCGCAATAAAATGAATTATGAGATTCACTATATTTTTTCTAACTAAAGTTGGTTCAAACTGATAATAGAAAAAAAAACAGTTTTGGGTCTTAATATCCCGATTTTGGTCTTGACAAAAAGACTTTTCCCCGCATCCCTCTAATTCTTCCCTAACACCAAGGATATTATAAGTAAATTGTGTCCAAAACTGGGTCAAGGCTAGTGTAATTATATCATTCATTTCGCTTCAGAAGATTTCTAATATGTGACTCACGTCGATAAGTGTCTGGCTGAGTCGGACCCTTAAAATAAAGTAAATTTAAAATGAAAATGATAAGAACTACAAACTGAGAGTCTATTTCAATATTCAATGTCAGAAATTTTATTTGTTCTCCACCGTAAAGAATAAACATTAACCACCACATTAACATTATTTGTAGCTATCAATTCAATCTAAATCACCCAGTTCATCCTGACCATGGGTCATATGATTTAATGAAGCAAGACGTAAAAGTCAACGTTTCAAATTTACCAACTTCTCTGATGATGTGAAATGTAAACCATCCAATCGCTTGATTGTCTCAGAAGTAAAAGAGCTATCAGGTTATTCATTTATGTCCTTGTAAATTTCATTCCAAAACCGTAATCAGAATGTAGACATTAATATATATTAAGATTAAAGCCTAAATTCATTGTTCTCATGAACATATTGCTGCTCAATCCGAAATTCATAGTTCTCATAAACATATTGCTGCTCACATTTTGATAATTTGAAAAAAAAATCTACATTTTATTGTTCAACAAGAAAGTATCAATCAAAAACACTAGTCTATCTATTAATTATTAAGGGAGCTTCTTATAATGATGTGGAAGTTGTTTCTCAATCTATCATCAACTAGTTACGTTTATTAAAAGTATTGCGAGAAATTGCTATTTTTTTGTGTGTGTAATAAGTTTATTTATTCAACCTCTCCTCAATGCGTAATTGTATCAAGTTTACTATATATATATATATATATATATATATATATATATATATATATATATATATAATAACTTGTGACCTCAGATTATCAAACACTACATTTTAATCAAATTAGCTTTTAATTCATTTTTAAAAGAGAGAGAGATATATCGCCTATTTTTGAAAATGTCTTTTTATTCAGAGAAAAACGAAACAAAACCAGAATCGATTAAGGGCAGAATAAAAGATTTCTTAACCCTTGCGTTTTTGGAATTCGAACTGTGTCCCTAACGCGCACTCGCAGGCTTGTGTAGCGATTAGGAACATGTCCGAAATTCAAAAAAAGCAAGAGTGTTTTATCTAGATAGTCCACTTTTTACCACGCACAATATGCTGTGCACAATGGGGAGCAAAATGGAGGGTTGACAGCTGAATTATTTTTTTTTAACAATATGTTGTCCACGATGCCACATCTTTTTCGTTCTTCAAGTGTCTGCCATGTCAACAACAACAAAAAGATGTTATAACTTGAATGTCATTTTAAGCTTTAATTTGCAGCGATGATCCTTTAATTAAGGAGGCTGCTCACTTTATATGTATATATATATATAAATATATATATATATATATATATATATATATATATATGTGTGTGTGTGTGTGTGTTTGTTTGTGTGTGCGTGCATTACCATCACTTCGATTTATTGTTATTATTGTTCTTATTATTATTATTATTATTATTATCATCATCATCATCATCATCATCATCATTATCATTATTATTATTATTATTATTATTATTATTATTATATTATTATTATTAGTATTATTATTATTATTATATTATTATTAATATTATAATTATTTGTTATTATTATTATCATAATCATCATCATGATCATCATCATTATTATTATTAATATAATTATTATTATTATTATTATTATTATTATTATTATATTATTATTATTATTATTATTATTATTATATTCCCATTATTGTTGTTATCGATTACATCATTGTCACTGTTGTCTAAATACTGATAAGAGGGTAAATGCCGTTACTTAAAATCTATTACGGAATACAAACAATGCTAAATGTGAATAGTTTTTCTTAATGTTGAATATTTGATTTTTATTACCCACCTTCCCTTAGCGTCTTATATAGCATTGTGGTATGAATTTTATAATGTTATTTGTAATTCAATCTCAGTTATCAACTTAAACATCAGCCATATTTTTTTCTTTTGTGGTTAAGACAAAAGATATGTGTTTATTTAATTTTACTGGTAATACAATTAAAAATATCAATGCACAATGTTTTGTTTAACGAACCAAGACTCAACACGATTGCTTGACTATAAGTAGTCCTTCAGAGCCATAGGGCCATGGAGCCGGCGCTTATCCCGGTTTTCTCTAGCGTGAAACGGACAATAGCAATTACTTGCTAGCCTTTGAATAGGACGCTCGTCTATCGCAAAGTACTTTCCGCCAGATCAATCAGACCTAGCTATCCAATCACTGCTGCACCCGGAATCGATCTCGGTCACTTTGCTTGTGAAGCGAGTGCTCTACCAACTGAGCTATTGGGACCCCGATAATAATCAACTTAAACATCATCCATATTTTTTATCTTTTGTTGCTAAGACAAAACAGATGCGTTTATTTACTGGTAAAACAAATAAGAATTTCAATGCACAATGTTTTAACAAACCAAGACTCAACACGACTGCTTGACTATAAGTAAAAACCAATCCATACGGAATGATCTTTCAATTCCTGGTGAGTTGGAAAGTTGGAGGACGTTTATTATCGATAGTTTTTTTCTGTAATCCGATTACTGTTTCTTTAATTTGTTATTATATTAATTAAATATTAGTTTAAGGTCTTGTATGATTTTTGTTTTCTTGAATGAAGGGGTAAAACGTCTAAATAATATATTAATTAATATATGTAATGTGTTGTTAAAGCTGAAGCTTAAGACTGGACAATAATAAAGAATCTATGTTTTAAATGTTTCATGGAGGCCGGCTTTGTGGTTTTTGTGGTGTGACACTTGCCTTCGGATCAGTAGGCCCGTGGTTCGAGTCCCCACTGTGCGGCGCAAAGTTCTTGGAAGAGGTTTTTACTCGCATTCTATCGTTGTCAGTGGGAAAAAAATATCAGTAGCTATTGTCTTGGGATCCCGTGTAAATCGCTTTGCGCACTTATAGTGGATATTGCGCTATATAAAAACTTTTTGTGGCATGACACTCGCCTTTAGACCGTTAGGTCTACGATTCTGGTCGACTCCTTTGAAATGCTCTTGACTCACATTCTATCACCGTACTTAGATGTAAGATGAGTAACACTGCCGTTAACAGCGTTATCTCTCTCCCAAACAAATTGTAATATAACCTTAGAGGTGTCATATCTCTACCTATATATTAAATGTTGCTGTTGGCTAGTGATCCCTTATAAAGTGCTTTGAGCATGTTAAGTGGATATTGCGCTATATACATGCTCAATATTTTTCAAAGTCACGGACATTTTTTGGGACACTTTTTACATTAGAACCTTAATCTTTATATATTAGCATTTGCAAAATTTGAACCTGATTTTCACGCTTGGTAATCTCATAAATAAAAGCACTGCTACATAATGCGTTAATGCAAACAAAACAGATCTCGTTGTACTTATGAACACTTAATATCGTATTTTATCTCTTTTAAACCAATGTTAAAATTCCTTTTAATGACATATTGCTTTTTTTTTTTTGATTTCCGTATTATTAAGTGTCTAACCGAACATAAGTCATCAACAATCCTAAGAATTCAAAAGCATTTGATAGACCATTTGAAAATATAAGCAAACATATTCTATTTTATAAGAGATTATCTTTTCACACACCTCAAAAACTACTTAAGTATACATTTCATCATATTTGGGCAAAGTAGGCATCATAACAGCATTACTATTTAACAGATATCCTCATTCTTATGCAATTCCATTCTGATATTGTCCAATTATTGGGAACAAAAGTGTGATGTCAAAAAACTGGTTCCAATCTCATTGCCAGTGTACATCCACTTTTGCGGAGGACAGGATGCATACCTTGTGTAATTAATCTTCCAGGTTCAGAGTAATGGCATCTATTTTCTAGTCTAAACATATGCTAGTCGTCAATAAATATCATCCACCTCCGCTTTTTTACGTCCCGTAATCTTAAGAATCTGCCTAGACATCCAGCTGCTAAAATAGCTATGCCTCCTTATGATTCAATATGTAACCTATTCATTATTAGTCCTTCGGTGGACTGGTTACATACACGCTTCCAATTAGATTGAAACCGGAAGAATAGAATGTGTGACGGCACATGCCCTATGTATGAAAGCATATGTGTAATGCAATGACTCAAATTAATATCATAAGAATCTCAAAGATACAGTGATGTAAAGCACAGCCGGAGAAATATAGTATGTCCCACGATTAGATTATTCGTCGGCTTTCAGATATCCAGTTGCCAATGGATAGAATGAAGTTGGCGTCACTCAGGTCTTTGGTATTGCTTTTTGCCATCTTCGTTTATGAGCAATTCTCACTAAACTGTATATTAACCAGACTATAAATGTTCATGGTTACCCATAGTTTTGTGTGTTGTCGTTATACTTCCGGATGGCAATAATGTGAGATTCTTAGCCAAGTACACAGTATCTATTGGACGTTGGAGCTGTCGTTGCACAGACTTATCTTGTTAAGAAGTTAAAGTAAACATTCTGGTTCAAATAACAAACAGGTCGTAAATTGATTGTCCTTAATCTCACCAGACCTCCCCTGTCCGTATTTAACCCGCACACTCAACTGAGCAATTGTCTTTTAAACTCACTTTTAAGGGGTAAACTCGTATCATTATGTCTCACCCCTCATGACACAATAACTCAAAACCATGGTCCGTCGTGTTAAAACAATTGGATTCAATAGTCTGATGTCACGTTGCCCAGCAACGGCGGCCATCGTGGTTCTAAACAAAGAAAATCTGTACTTTTTATTCTTCATGCTGGCTAGAACTTGTGATCAGAATGCGTAAAAGTCAAAACATGATCAGATTCATGTTTTTTTCTCCTCTGGATACGCTTTTATGATCGTCGGAGAAATATTTCATAAGGGCGTCCGCCATTGTTCCGATAATTTAGAGCCAGTTACTAAGTCACCATGCGTCATTACGGGGAAGTGACGTTACGACTGTTGAAGCGTATTAAGGTTAATTAATTGGGTAACATCCATATGACAGTTTGAAAGGTTTGCCAATAAATTTGTTGCAATGCTTGATTATCAATAGAATTCTGACACGCGTAATTTGAAAGAAAAAAATAAAACAATCCTTCAAACGCTGTCTCCATTTAAATTAATAATTTCTATTTTTTCCCCCAAATAATGATATTAGAATAATTCCAAGTGCCCCATATGTCAAAGTGCATTGCATTTGACTGTACGATTAATATCATAATTCAGAGGCGGCGATGTTTTTCTTGTCTCACTTTCTTACTTTTGCTCCTTCTTTGAGTGTACTAGGGTCGTGTATCTTTTGCATTATTATTCTTTTTTATATTTACCCAATATGCGATTGTAGCATTGTGAAACATTTGTGGTGATGGGTCTTATATATTTTTATTATCATTATTATTATTATTATATATTATTATTATTATTATTATTATATTATTATTATTATTATTATTACTATTATTATTATTATTATTATTACTTATTATTATATTATTACTATTATTACTATATACTATTATTATCTATTATTATTATATATTATTATTATTATTATTATTATTATTATTATTATTATTAATTATTATTACTTTATTATTATTATTATTATTATTATTATTATTATTATTATATTATTATTATTATTATTATTATTATTATTATTATTATTATTATTATATTATTATTATATCATTATCATTATTATTGTTATTATTATTATTATTATTATTATTATTATTATTATTATTATTATTATTATTATTATTATTATTATTACTATTATTATTATTATTATTATTATTATTATTATTATTATTATTATTATTATTATTATTATTATTATTATTATTATTATTATTATTATTATTATTACTAATATTATGATCGATATCAAATAATTTTTTTTTAAAGGTCAATATACCTATACCTGTTTATTGTTGTATTTAAAGACGGAGATAATTCTAAATTGGCAAAGCAACGACAAACATTGGGTGTCTCCCATTCCTGAGGTTAAAAAAAAAAAAAAAAAAAAAAGAAGAATTCCATTCCAGTACCTTTAGAAGTGAATTTTATATATTGAATATGAATATTAACGTTTTGTGATATTTATATTGATTGATAATTAAATTTCCTGTTTCATTTTAATTCGTGCCACGTAGATAGTTACTTTATTCAATATCATACTTTGTTAAGATATACGCAATGCTGTGCTTCCAACTATTTGAAGATCAAAATAGACAATCACAAAAAGTAAAATAAAAGAAAAGTCTTTGTGTGTTTGTTTGTTTGTTTTTTGTCGACTGTTTTTGTTCGTTTTTGTTTAAATTTCTATTTTATTCCTTTGTATTTCATATTGTTTGTTTGTTTTGTTTTGTTTGTTTTTTTTTAAATTTATATTTCCTTTTTTTATTATTTTTTTTTATTGTTGTAGTTGTTATTATTTGCAACTTTGTCTTTACATACGTGCTCTATGTTTTAATCTTAGACTAACTATTGAAAAGTCAAAGTGTGACTTTTGATTTGGAAAGTAAAATTTCGGTCCGATTACTGTCTACCAAACAAATGAATTGGTGTATTGAGGCACCTCGGTGCCACAAATGATTGTGAACCTTTGCCAGACAAAAATAGCAGAACTTCACGGGAAATTAATTGAACTCAACATCAAATGAAATTGATTGATGAGGAATGTAGATATTTAAAGTAATGTATATGATCAAATCCTTTATTGGCAAATAACAAAGAAAATGTTAAACGATAACACAATAACATGAGAAGACTAATGGGTTTTAAATATTCTTTGTTATGCAATTTTTGCTCTTTTTAAAAAAAATCTTGCATATTATTGTTTGTTAATTCACGATCCAAAGCTTTAGAAATACTTGTTTTTACCTATACATGGGATGAAAACAAATTATTCAAAAGGGTTGTAGTTTTGTCTTTGGTTAGTGGAATACAGAGCAATGCGATTTTACAAAAAGTGTCATTTCTGAACTGTTTTTCTCTTCATTGATTTTCCTTATCAAGTTGAGTTTTGAATTTTAGACCTCATATCCTAACAATTTGCTTCATGTTTGATTTAATTTTGGACGAAAAATTAAAGCATCCCAAAGTGATGACAGGAAAAAAACCCTAAAGCATTTCATCTTTTGCCAACAGTTTGCATTTTGTTTTCTTGCAGAGGGTATTGTAAAATATATATCAAACACATATCATGTATATTAATGTACAATTTGTATGATGTACGTTTGAAAACGAAAGCAATAAAATGAGTCCAGTCTCCTTTCGCATTTTGTGTGTTTCATTACGTTTGCCATTATAACAGTTTTGAGAACACAATTTATTCTTTTCTGAAAGTTTACATCCAAGAAAAAAAACCCAACCATCAAATTCCAATTCCGTACGTAAAACCTTGATTGAGTATTACATGCCATTTTCTGTGTAATTAAAGATGGTCGAAAGAGAATTGAAGACGGATTTTTCAAAATTCGTTTTCTCTTCTTTTTTTTTTTTTTTTTGTTCTTTGGGATATTGAGAATTATTGCCCTTATGATTTCTCTTTGGACGTATTATTTCATTGAGATTAACCCTCAATTAAATATCACTTTAAGAAAATTCTTGTCTTAACTGGCACTTGGAATACAGTTTAAGCTCAAGTTAGCCCATTGTTCAGTCAACTGCCTTGCGAGGTTCCCTTTTTGGGAATTGTGACAAAGGTGAGGGTCATTAGAAATGATTTATAATATTTGAAGGACGAGTTTTCTGGACAACTTTTCAAATACATGTCTTTCCGAAGTCGGCAGATAATTGATTAAGTGAAATTCTCAAACATTAGAAAAATCGATTTGATGGTATTTGGAAAGCCACTCCTCAATTGGTTTCGGAAGATCAATATTGAGATGAAAACGAGAGAGCGACATGGGACGAACCAAACAAGCCTACAATATCTTTGTACATTGATGTGGTACTTTTTGGTCAAGACTCTCAGTTCAAGTCAAGTAATTCTTAAATGGACCCACGGAAAACCTGGTAATAAAAAATCCCTTTATTCATCCCATAGGGGAAATTTGTCTCTAGGGTCTATTCCAATGGAAGACTGGAATAACCCAGGCGTCAGCCGCAGTGCAGCGCCGCAAATTGAGATAGGGCGAGGTGACTTGCTCAAGGTCACACAGGGCAGCGGCGGGTGACCAAACTCGGTACCTTTCGAAGCAAAGATCATACCTCTGAGCCACACTGTCCCATTTTTTAACAAATATTTTTTATTAGAGTTAAATAAACAGTAATAACTCGATAATTCTTTTTAAAAGACTTGGATTTTAAAATTGTTGAGAAGTTCGGGGTCATATTAATCGCAAGATGAAACTCCAAAGATCTCATTGAAGCGAGTTTGAAAACGACGATACCGCTACGAAATGAAATATTTAACAGTGTGTTTTGGAGTCCAAGTGAAGTGATTTGATTCCACGTTCTTATTGGCTATCTCCTCTGCAATTGCAAAATATTAATTTACATTTGTATTGCGTATCATCTTTCAATGGACAGAGGGCTCTGTGCACATTACATTGAAAATACCTATACTGCAACTACAGACATTTATACAAATATAATACAATCACGTCAGGGGTGAAAAAATATATTGCTATACATTAAAAGCTAATCCAAAATGGGATTATGCTTTCAAAAACTTCTTGAGGTTTTCAACAAAGGGGAACCTTTAAGATCATTGGGGATACTGTATCACAACCTGGGGCCGAATTTTGAAAACTGCACACCTCAGCCTTGATTGTTCATAGTTGTATAGACATTTGGAGAAGGCTCTGTCTCTACAGGAATGATCTCTAATGTGGTTGAAGAATTAAAAGATATGTAAAATATGCTGGGCGCTATTCTCTCTATAATTAATTATTTCCAATAGAAAAGTGAACCAAACCGAATGTATTTCTGTTATTAATTCTTGTAATTATTCATAAAAGATTACAACACTCTTGTTTCCAAATTATGAAATTGAGTAATTTGTTATTGTTAATCAAAGCGCAACTCATGATCCACCCGATTTTTATACGCGAAACTATTCAAAGCGGTTACCCAAAAACACCAACAACAAGAAAGGATTCTTTGTGCATTTCGTAACTCAAATCATGTCAAGGACATTGATTTGTCAACATGAGTATGAGAAGAATTGCCATTACATTTAGCGTGACCTTTATGCAAGATGTTTTATCGTGAAATGGGTTAATGTGTATTATTTCCCTAAGAACTTAAGTTGCATTGTAATGATTATCACATTATACACAAATCGTTTTTCCTTGTGAGTATTGATTTCAGTGGCGCAAATAGATCAATTCGCACTTCGAGGTCTATAATTATGTATTCAACCCTTACTTTAACTCCACACAAATTCATTGTTATCGACTTTTGTGACATAGAAATAACAGCAAATTGGCAAAACAGGTGCGGAGAAGTTTGTGAGTGAGTGAGAGGGAGAGAGGGGGTGGGGTGTATGTATGTGTGTGTGCGTGTGTGCCGTTGTGTGTGTACGCTGTGTGTGTTTTGTGAATCTGTGGCAAATGCAGACCTTGAATATCTAATGGCATATACTTATCCTTCATGCAATGACAATTTTATGGAAGATATGAATGTGCAATGGTTAAGACTAAATATCCTGCAATTGCAGCTGACGCAACAAGCTGACACGTGCAGACATTTGCTGGGACGTTGTGGGCACCGTCCAGGCGATGATCTACAAATACCTGCTGACGTCTTCCTGAGATTGTTACGGATGACTTGGTTACAACATTCAATCCCATAGACAAAACGTGATTCCATGATGTGAGCATATTCCACCTCACCTAAGCCAAAAATAGCTAAAGAGAGAGTGAGAAATCATAGAAAATGGCCACATGTTTCTGGGATGGATATGCAAGATGTTCGGCTGTTTGATGTCCTTAAATGAGGAGAAATATCAATACAACAGGAAACTGCCAAACTCTTGACAAAAGATTTGCGTCGAAAATGACCAGGGCGTGATTTTGAAACATGAAAACAAAACTTCCCCTACCGCTAATGTCACCAATTGCTGGATCCAGAGACACGAATGGGATGTTTTGCTTCACCCTTCCCACAATCAGGACTTAGCAACATCTAATTTCCAGCTCTACGGACCAATGTAGCGCTTTCTGGAAGGGACTTGATTTACCGGTGATGACGAGCTTGTAGGTACTGTGTGCGAGACTGGCTGCAGTCGCTAGACGGAGATTTCGTCAACAGCAGGGCATCTTCTCCCTGGTCCCCAAAATGGTAAAAATGCATCGATCGCAACAGTGATTACTTTGAAAAAATAAAGCAGTAATTAAGGTAATCTGTGATTTTTAAAAATAAGGACATACCAAAAAATGTTGAATCTATGACCATTTTCCGGGATTCTCTCTCTCTCTCTCTCTCTCTCTCTCTCTCTCTCTCTCTCTCTCTCTCTCTCTCTCTCCCTCTCTCTCTCTCTCTCTCTATATATATATATATATATATATATATATATATATATATGCGTGTGTGTACGTATGATTGTGTGTTTATGCTCAATTTACTCTAACCCTTTCAACTGTCCCCAACCAGCTACTACATTCATCTCTTTCTCCCTCAAAGATCGATCTGTTGGTCAAGACAGCAATTAGTTGTTAGCAATGACACCTCATTCCAACAGGTCAAGAGCTTAATCCGAGTGACTGTTACATTGACAGGGTATTCTCACACAAATTAAAGCTAAGCCACACACCGTGACATGCCGATCTAAGACACGGCTATTATTGTTATCGTTAATCTATGTGCACGATTAATGCCTGGCTTACTGCTTAAAGACTTACCACTTGACTCAGGTCGATTTACAAAAGGAAATGGAATGAGCCAAGTAGACAGGTCATTAATTATGAGAATAGTTTTGTTTTGTGTTTCATATGAGGTGGTTCCATTTATGTAGCACAGAAAGGTAAGAATAATGTTGTGTTTGTTTATATATAGATATATACAACAATAATAGTAATATGAAATATAATAATAATAATAATAATAATAATAATAATAATAATAATAATAATAATAATAATAGTAATAATAATAATAATAATAATAATAATAATAATAATGATAATAATAATAATAATAATAATAATAATAATAATAATAATAATAATAATAATAATAATAATAATAATAATAATCATCATCATAATAGTAATAATAATAATAAATCTGTCCAATATAACCCATCACAGCGGAAGTTCGAAACGGATGGTTTTAAACGAACTATCGAATCTCGTATAAGGGTAGACGTGTCAAATGAGTGTTGATGGTGGGGTTGTGCTGCGAGTCTTGACGGTGGCACTTGTTTGTGTGATTGATATTTGATGATTTGAAATAGATAGTGTCAAATTAACAATGCATGTTGTTTATATAAATTTGAAAAATGGTATCGATGCATAAAAGTTTCACAGAGTATTTAAAGGTGTTTAAAGCCTATTAGCTATTAAACGATACAATACGAAACGATAATTTG
>NW_027622384.1:0-13033 GCF_034508935.2 Berghia stephanieae
ATATTTTAAAAAACCTGGCCGTTAACAGTTGTCTTTTGCCCCAAAAAAAATTGTAATTTTCTAACAGGGTCATGTCCCGTCATACATGTTAAAGTTGCTGTTGACTAGGGACCCCTTGTAAAGCTTTTGGCACATTTAGTGGATATTGCGCTATATAAAGCTCAATTATTTATTTATTTTTTTCTTTTTATCATTTTTACAATAGGTAGCTAAAAGAAAAATTGTATCAGTTCTGGCGTGAAAAAACAATCTGATCTGGGGAAAAGGTGGAGTCCCAGATTCAAACTGGACAAAGTCATCGGGGAAGGGGGCGATCAAGTCGTTGATAAAGAACAAGTGATGGTTTTTTGATTTTACCAACAATTTAATCTTTAATTTACGTACAAGATGCGGGGGTAAGGATTGTTTGATATTTCAGTTTATGTCTTTGTAGATATTTGAATATAAAAATCTGTGCCATGCCATAATAACTGGTGGAGTTTTTGTTTCAACATATAGACATAGACATAATGATACAAATTATGGTCATCTAGTTATCTGCAGGGTCATATTAACATGTTGTCTTTTTTTTTTTTTGAGAAATTGTTTTGTATTTTTTAACGCCAAGAATCACTCATTAAAATTAGTACATTAAATTGAAATTGTGATTCCCGAACTGTTGTGCTCAAGAGACAGAAAAAGACATTGACTTTTCCATTGAGAGAGTTAATGCTCCATTAACCTTTACTTTTTCTTACTTCATCTTTCTTGACAGTAAAATACAGAAAAAACGGATCAGAGGAGAATTAAGAATTGAAAATGGGATTCACTTATCTCAAATGTATTAATCTACATATTGCCACGTTCTACCATTTCATAAAATTGTATGTCATAAGACAATTATCTCATTGGATTACATTTTTCTCTCTTCTCTGTATGTTCGCGATTTGAATATAGCAAGTATATTTATTTATTATTTTTTAAAAATTATGTTTTTGTTATTTTGATTTTAAAAATTATTTAATTTTGTTTTGTTTTGTTGATTTTTAAATTTTTTACAGAGTACATTTAAAAGTTTTAAGGACAGACCTATTTTTTTAAAGATTAAACTTTGTTTTTGATAAATTTTCAGGGCTTGAATCGGCAAGGCAAGAACAAAGAGAATTTGAGCGTGAGATGGAGAGAGATCGACAAGCACTTTAGAAGTAAGAGGAGGAAGAGGAAGAAAAGTTGAGGGAGGAAAAATCTTTGAAAGAAATCCTTAGGGAACAGATGTATGAGTTCACAAGGAGAGAGAAAGAGAGGTAAATTTAAATTTTTAAGATAATAATGTATTTAAAAGTGTTCATTAGAATTTAATAAAAACTTGTGTTCATTGTATTTGTATTGATACACTACCCTCACAGCTTATTGGTTTAGTGGTGTCTTTGACCAAAGTTTACAGTATCTTGTTTTATCTTTTTTTTTTTTCTGTTTGTTCTGTTTTTTTTCCCCATACGAAGCCTCTCCATTTTCACTTTTCGTTAGTATCTTGTTTTGTACAAAATCAGGCAATGAGAGCATGGTCAGCGGCCAGATGGAATCCAGTGACTTTGGCCCTGGTATGTGTTCATACGCAAGGTATCTCTCACTACTCGATCAGGTGTGAAATGAGTACTTGGGTTTTTGTAGGGTGTGACGGAAAAAGCTTGGCTTCATCCAGGATTAATCTCTGTTGTTTATGAAGCGAGTGCTGAGATATTAGCCCCCCCCCCCCCCCCCCCCCCCCCCGGTTGCTTTAACCCTTCAGGGAGAAATAAATATCTGAAATTCTATCCGAATGGAATTGAATCATTTGTGATATAACTCTCATCCTAATCTAAAATTTAACTTCAATTTTAAGTTAAAAATACATATTATATTGATTGCAAACCCTCAATCTCCCAGGCCGAGACAAAGGAAAATGCAGCAGGAAGAATTACTAAGACAACAGTGGGAGTTGGAAACGCATTGAAGAGGCTCAAAGACAAGAGAGGAGGATAGGAAGAAGAAAGATTTAGGGTAAGAACATTGTAATTGTTTTCATGGTTTTGTCTATATGTGTGTCTATATGTTTTGGGAAGGGGGGGGGGGGAATGGGGGGGGGGGGGGGGGGTTGGTTTGTGTTTTTTGTTTGTTTTTATTTGGAAAAGGGTTGAAATTATAAGGTTCCCCGGTTTTTCTATTTATAGATTTTTCTGAAAATCATATTTATCGCGGTATCATACAAAGATCACAGATTTGGGGAAATACTTATGACTCTTATTCCAGTGCCTTATCTCTTACTACTTAGAGATACTTAGAGATGAAATTTCCAGCACAGGTTCTCAATGATCCTCTTCGCTGGATCAGGTGTCATCTTTTTTTTTTCTTCCAGTTGCAGATTACCGTGAAGACAGAATGTGATGCTAGCCTTGTAAAATCATAGAAAAATTTTCTTGGTTTTTCCTAAAAGCTATCCCGTCTGTTCTTGAATGTGTTAAGTGAATCAGCATTGACAACTTTCTCTGGTAGATTGTTCCACAATTGAACCACTCTCATAAGAGAGGGACTGGAAATGGCTCACCATTCTTCCCGGTCTTGATAACTACCCCCCTGTTACATTTTTTTCCCCTTGTCATCCCGGGTCTTGCTCTTGATGTCATCTAGTCGTGCTCTTGGGGGACGACCTCTTGCCTCTTGCCCTCTACTTTTTCTTCGGTGATGATTTACAGGTGGTGTTAGGCCGTTTACTTTTGTCCAAAGTATTTTCATTTTTCTGGCCTTTATTATATCCAATAATCTGGGGCAGATTGAGGATATTGCAGACATGATAGTGATTCGATTGGATGTTAAGCTAAGTTTTCTTTCTTTCTTTATTTTAGAATAATATAGTTTGTTTTGTGTTTTTTTTTTTTTTATATATATATATATATATATATTAATATATATATATATATATATTATATATATATTTATATTATATAATAAATTTTTTTTTAAATTTTAAATGAATTTACATCTCCTCATTTTTAATTAATATAACTTTGAAAAGGCATCCTTCCACTCTCGTTCTCAACTTCATTCTCTCTCTCTGTCTCTATCTCTATCTTTGTGTCGTCTGTCCCTCTCTTCTCCTCCCCTCTTTTTATTTTCCTCATTTCTCTTTCTCTCTCTCTCCTCTCTCTTCTCCTCCTCTCTCTCTCGTTTTTTGTAATTATTTTTTTTTTTCAAATCTTAACAGCGGAGGTAGGGGTTTACTAATAACACTATGCTGTCTAGGTTTTTCTTCAATTTACCCCTCCCACCCTTCCCCTACCATTTTTCTTAAAATATTTATAAATATATATACTTTTTCATCTCTCTTTTCTCCCTCTCCTCTCTCTCTCTCTCCCCTTCGTTTATCCTCTCTCTCTCTCTTCTCTTCATCCCCCTCTCCTCCTCTCTCTCTACTCCCTCTCTTCTCTCTTTTTCCATTACACACACCAAACACACCAACCCCACACGCACATTTACAAATTTTCGCCTATATTAATTAGACAATTAATATAACTATCGGGGTGGGGATCCGACCTCCCATAGTGGGCAGGGAGGTACATGCTGTGTTTCTATCCCCCCTACCCGTTTTCCAATTGTTTCCTGCTTTAAATTTGGTATAAAGATTTCTTAGTTTTGTCCTGACCCGGGCCAGCCCCCCTTGGCTGGGGGGGGGAAATATTTGAATGTTAGTTATTTTTTTGGGGAGAGATTTTTTTTTTTCCTTTAAAAAAAATCATCTCTCTTTTAAATGCATTTTGTATTTTTTAGTTTTTACATTATTATGTTATGTGAGTTGTAAACATTTTGAGTGTATTCCTCTTGTTGGGCCCTTTTTGCTTGTGCCCGGGAAAATGAGACTTTGGGTTTTTTTCAAAGTACTTTGACGGTGTGCTCTTGGAATCTACATCTTTTCCCCTTTTTGAACCAATTCCCCTTTGTTTTACCTATTCTTGGGTGTTTTAAATTTGTAATTCTAGAAATTTTTTACTATCCCATTTTCTTTTTTTTTACGGGCCCTTTGATTGACCTTAATGTGTTGCAAGCGCCGTAAAAACCCTTAAAAACAAAAAATATAAATATATATGTTTCGTTGTTTACTTGAAAAAAGGCCAAGGGCCGAAACATTTTTTTGTTTTATGTTGTTCATTCATGATTTCCAGATTTACTCCCTTTATCTTTTATCTCCATTTTATTGACTCTTTTTAGGCCCCTCTTTTATTTGTTTACTGAAAAACATGAATACTTTCCCCTGTTTATATGTTTATTGTATTTTGAAATATGTACCCCATATTTATTTATTTTTTTGCTATTTTTTATTTTTTTGGCAGAGCGGGTACTACTAGGATAAATTCGTGAATTACAATAGTTTAGTTTAAAATTTTTTAGAGCTCACTTATTTCTTTTAAAAAATTAAAAAAAAAATTTTTAATCCCAAGGCAATATAATTTCAAGGTTTTTTTGAAATTTTTTTTAAATTTTCCCTTTTAGGGAAAATTTGTTGATTAAAAAAAAAAAAGGAATATAGGGATTTCAAGTTTTTTTTTCCTAAAAAATTAAAAAAAATTTAAACTTTCAAGTAAGCAGGTCTGGTTTTGAAGATAAATGTCCAGGGTTGAGGTTAGAAAAAATTTGAGGATTTTTTTATAGCCTGAAACAAAAAGTTTTAAAAATTGCCATCGTCCACAGGTGAAATTTTTGGGGGTTTTTTTTAAAATTAAAAAATTGTTCCTGACACCCTTTGGGGGAAAAAAAAATTTCAAAATTGTTTAACTTTTTATCACAGAGGGCATTGCTGAGGCAGCACAAAGTCGATGATGCAAAAAAATAAAAAGTGATTACAAGGGAAAATTGGTGGGGAAATTTTTTTTTTGGGAAAAATTTTTGAACAGAAATTTCCCCCCCAATTTTAACCCCCTCTCTCTCTCCCCCCCTTTCTCTTCCCCCTCTCTACCCTCTCTCTCTCTCTCTCCTCCCTCCTTTTTTCTTCTCCCCCCCCCCTCCCCCCCTCCCCCCCCCCCCTCTCTCCCCTCTCTTCTCTCTCTTTTCCCCCCTGTGGGGGGTTTGGGATGGGAGCATCCCCCTTGAATCATATACCTAGGGATGTTCGCATGGGTGTACGATCCGATAGTGATGTCTTTTTTCTTCTCTTTTTACAAAACCAAACCTGCTTCTTTTGGGTTTTTGATTGTATTTTTGACGGGGGATATTTTTTTTTTTTCTGTAAAACTTCTGCTGTTTGTTCCCTTTGGGTTTTTTTTTTAATTTTAGCTTATGATTCTTTAGGGTTAGATTTTTATTTTTCAAATTTTTCTATTTTTTTTTAGATTCTTGGTTTTTGTTTTAGCGGTCCCCTCATTAACCTCAATTGTGGGTTGGGGAAAAAAAACCAAAAAACAAAAAAACAAAAAAAAAATTCTCTCTCCCTCCCTCGCTCTCTCTCTCTCTCTCTCTCTCTCTCTCTCTCCTCTCTCCTTTTTCTCTCTTTCCTCTCGCTTTTGTATTATAAACCCCAACTGGGTTTCCCTTTAATTTTAAGGGAAAAGGGAAAAAAAAAAAAAAACATTGAATAGTCAGTTCTCCCATTAAAGGCCATTCCACCAAAACCTTTTCATTTTTTTAAAAAAGGTTTTTTTCAGCACGGTAAAATATTTGTTGTGTTTTAAAAATTTTTTAACTTTTACTTTAAAGAGATCCTTTGATTAAACAAAAAGTGTTTGATTTTACTTTTCTCTCATTTTTTTGCCCTTCCCTTTTTATTAAAAAAGATTATTTAAACCCCCCCTTTTTTCTCGCTTTGCAAAAATTTTTTTTCCTTTTATTTTTTTAAAACCTTGCTTCAATTTTTCATTTTAAAATTTTAGTCTGTAAAGGGGATGAAAGGGCCCGTCCCCCCTTTGAGGAAAATTTTTAAAAAATTTTTAAATTTTTTTTGCCCTTCCCACGACAAGAATTTGTGAAAATATAACCTTGTTTTTTGTTAAATCCATCACTTTTTTTAAAATTTTATTATTTAAACAAAAAACTTTCATTTTGTTTTTTTTTCCCCCCCCCATACATCAAACAAAATATTAACCTCCTCAATTTTTTTTTAGGAACAAGAAAAACCAAAAATTTTAGAGTCACTTATAGAACGGGAACAAGAGCAGGTGGGGGGTCCCGGGCTGCCAGACGTTTAGGGAAAACCAGGGCTGAAGGGTCATTGGATGAAACAGGTAATTTTTTTTATGTTTTAACTGTTGTCTACCTTGAAATTACCCCCCTGTCAGATTTTGTTTTATATTGTTGATAGATCCGTGTCAAAATTTGAAACCCTTATCAAACTTTGATATTATTCTTTCTTATAAAAAATTTGTGTAGTTCTCAGAGGGTAAAATCGTCCAATGACCCCCCAGTTATCAAAAACAATTTATCTTTAATGTATGGTCGCAACTCTGTGCCACCCAATTTTGGGGGGGGACAAATTTGGGTGTCATTGCCTGTTTGTATAGTATAGTATTAGTATTTGTAGTTTGTAGTAGTAGTAGTTTCGTAGTAGTAGTAATAGTAGTTTTTTGTGGTAGTAGTAGGGGGAGTATTTAGTATATTTAGTAGTTAGTATTGTAGGTGTAGTAGTTTTTTGTAGGGGTAGTAGTAGTAGTGGTGTGGTAGTAGTAGTAGTATTGTATTTGTTTAGTAGTATTTAGTTTTGTAGTTTTTTAGTGGTTGTGGTAGTAGGGGGATATAGTAGTAGTAGTAGTAGTAGTAGAAAATAGTAGTAGTAGTATTTTTTTAATAGAAGTAGAAGTAGTGTAGTAGTAGTAGTGGGTAAGTATAGTAGAAAATAGTAGTAGTAGTAGCGTATGGCTACCCCTCCAAATGTTTTTCGTAAACCCCAGCTTCTAAAGTTTTTCTCTGCCCCAAAGGGGACGGTTTCTTTGCCCCCCTCAATTTTTAATGACTGGGGCAGGGGAAAAACGATGTGATCCCCCTGGTTTTGGGGGCTGCCTGACTTTTTCTGACGGTATCCTGTTTCGAAGTTTCCATCTGCCCAATTTGACCCACCCCTCACAAAACAGTATTATGTCGGAATGAACCATATGTTAAAAAAAGCCAAAATTTTAAAAAAGTTTAAACTGGTCAAAAAAAATAAATTTTTTGCATTAGAAACCCTAAAATATGGTTTTCCATTCCCCTCAATAAAACTTTAAAAATCAAAAAAAAGTCTGATATTCGGGGATAAATTAAATTTGTCAACATTTTTAAACCTTCCCAAAATTATTCCCTTTTTGGGGGGCAAAAGGGTCCCCATATTTTATGCAGTTCTGCCATTCCAGTTAAGAGGGGGTTTTTGAGGCAGCCCAGTATTTCCGGGGCTTTATTAAATTTGCGCCCATTTTTGCCTAAGCCTTCATTTTGTTTTTTTTCTATTTTTGGGCCCAAAAGCCCAAATTTGGGGCCCCTAATTCTTTTGATATTTTTTGGGGGAGGGAATTTTCCCTATTCGAATGATGCTTTTGAAAAAACGGTTTAGATGAGATTAACTTTTGACATAAGGTAACTCTTTTCAATTTAAATGCATCACAGCTTTGGGGACAGCAAAGTCCGGAGTGCCCCAGGAATCCTTACCCAAAATTTTTTTTAAACTTCTTTTTTTAATTTTTTTATCTGGGTTTTTTTATTTTTATTATTTTTTTGTTTGAAACCCTTTTTCTTTTGCCCCGGTTTTTTTAAAATTTTTTGTCTATTTACAAAGGGCTGGCAATTGTCAAAATCGTTAGTTTTAAAATTCCCAAAAAAACGTTTATTTTTTATTGGAATTTAACCCTTTTATTCGTTTTTTTGGTTTTTTCGTGAATTTTAAAGGGGAAAAATTTGAGGATAAATTTTTGGTAGAGAAGGAAAGGGGAGGCAGAGTTAGAATGTTTTTAAAAAAATAAGTACTTGTACATTTTTTCATTAATATAAAATATAAAATATATATATATATATAAAATATTTATATATATATATATATATATATATTTTTTATTTATTATATATTATATATATATATATAAAATATATTTATACCCATTTCAGCTGGGTTTTTTTTTTTTTCTTCTTTTTTGTTTTTTTTGCTGGTTTATTTTTTTTTCCAAAATGAATCATTTTGAAATGGTTAATTTTTTTTTTCAAAATGAGACTTATGTTCTTTTTGAGGGTTTTTTATAATGTTTTTTGTGATGAGTGACATTTGTAAAAAATTTTTTTTAGCTTGTTTTAAAAAAAACTAAATTTTAAATAAATTTTTTGTTTTTTTTTTGTTTTTTGTTGGGGTTTTTTTTTTTTGGGGGGGGGGGGGGGTTTTTTTGGGTTTTTTTTTCTTTCTCAGTTTTTGTTTTGTTTTTTACTTTTTTTTTTGTTTGGTGATTGATTGAACTTTTTCTTCAAAATTTTTTTGTATTTTTTTTCCTTTGGGATCGTCCAGTTATGATCTAGTTGTTTTATTTTCATGATTATATATGTTGGATTTTTACTTTGTTTTTAAAAAAATGAGGCTGCTCGAATGTGGCAGAGGAGGGGAAGCGAATGGAAACAAAGAAGACAGGCCCGGCACAGGCTGATGGCAGAGGTAAATTGTGATGTGAAAATTTTTATGTAACCCAAAGGCGGTAATCGGGTGGAATGGAGGCTTTTAATTTAATTTACGGAGACAGATGATTGAAACGTTTTGGGGATCCCCTTTGTTTAACAAAAACCCGTGAATGAAATACTAAGACAAAATTGGGGTGAGAAAAAGGGTTTGGTAAGGTGACCCTGAACATGCCGTTCTCTCTCTCCTCATTCGTCTTTAAAGTTTTCATCAGTGTTTTGTTGACAAAGGGGGAAACCCCCAAAAAAGTCCAAATTGTCTGGGTTCATAAATCAATTTAAAGGTCTAATTCCATTTTACAAGTTATTTCTTCCCCAAATTTCCCCCAAGCTGCAAAAAAGTAAGGATTACAAATCTAATTTGGGGTTACAATTTTATTTTTTATTAATAAAAAACTTGAAGATTTTCATGGGGAAAAATTTTCTAGGGGCCCAAAAACCTGTTTTTAAATTTAGGGAATTTTTTTTTATTAGGTTTTTGGGAGGGGTCGGGGGGCCCCCAAACAGTGGCCCTTTGGGGGGGAAAATAAAACCCCAAAAGGAAAAAAATGGGGCCCGCAGAGGGGGAAAAACTGGTGAAGGGGGGGAAAGGGGGAAATAGCCCAAAAAGTTACCCGGGGGAAAAGGGGGAACGGGGGGGTAAAGAGGAAAAAATGACCCCACTTCGGGGGGGGCTGGGAAATTTGGGGAGGGGGGAAAACCCAAGGAAAAAAAAGGTTTTTGGGGAAATTTTCTTTTTCTTCTTTCCTTTTCCCCTTGGGGGGGTTTTTTCCTGGGGGGCCCCCCCCCCCCCCTTCCTTCTTTTCCCCCCCAACCCCCCCCCCTTCCTCCTCCTCCTCCCCCCTCCCTCTTCCCTTTTTCCCTTTTTTCCCCCTTTTTTTTTTCCCTCCCCCCTTTTTAAAAAAAACCCCCGTGAATTCCCCCTTTTAAAGCCAAAATACAACTTTAAAAGGGGGGGTTTTTTTTGGAAATTAATTGAAAAAAAATGTTTTGGGAAAAAGGCCTTTTTTTTTTTTTTTTTTTTTGAAAAAAATAAATTTCCCAGTGGTTTTTTTAATTTTTTTTGGGGGACCTTCGGGGAATTAAAAATTTTTTTTTTACAAAAAAAGGGGGTTTTTAAAAGGGGTTTTGGCCAAAAAAAAGCCAAAAAAGAAACCAGGGCCCAAAAAAAAAAAAAAAACCCCCGGGGGGAAAGGGGGAAAAAGGAAAAAAGGGAAAAAATGGGGGAAAGGGGAAAGGGAGGAAAGAGGGATTAATGGAAAAGGGGTTTTACTTGAGGGAGGGGAAACACAAAAAAGGAAAAGAAATTAGGGGAAAACCCGTCACCCAAGGGGGGGGGAGGGGGAAACAAAAGGGGGAAATTACCAAAATACATGATAAAATTTTTAAAATTTTTAAATTTTTTAAACTTTTTTGTCCCCTAAAATTTCTCTTAAATTTTGGGGCCCCAAAGTGTTTTCAAAAAAAAAAAAAACCGGGGGGCCCGTTTAATTTTTTTGGGTTTATTCCCTTTAATTTTGTTTTTCCCAAACCCTTTCATTTTAAAATTGCATATTAACCTTTAAAATTTAAAATTTTATTCAATTTTTTTTTTTATATTCAATTTTAAAATTTTTCATTCTTTTGAAAAAAAATAGCTATAAAAAATAAAATTTTTTGTTTTTCCCTCTCCCCGAAACCGTTCATTTTAGGGGAGGGTTTTACCAACACTGAAAAAAGGAAAATTTAAAAATTTTTTAGAAAACCTTTGAGTTCAAAACGACAATTTTTTTCTTTTGCCAATTTTTTAAATGCTACAAAAAAAAAATTTTTTAGAAATTAAAAAATTTTGAACATTTTTTACTTTTTTTAAAAAAATATCCGTTTTTTTTTTTGTTTTTATCTTTTCAAATTTTCCAAGGGGTTTATTTAAACTTCCCCCATATTTTTTTTTTTTTTTTTTAAAATCACGAAAAAATTTAAAAAAAACCTTTTTTTTTTGTCAATGCATTTTGGGTTTTTGTTTCCCGTTTTATTTTGGCGTTTTTGGGAAGCATTTGGGAATTTTTTTTAAAAAATGGGCGTTTTCAAAACCTACCCAAAAAAATTCAAAAAAGTTTAAAAAACCCTGTTTTTAAAACAGTAAAATCTAGTGGTTCGGGAAAAAAATACTGTTAAATTTTACTCAACATGAAAAACTTGGGACAGTTGAATTTTGAGGGGATTTTTGGCCGTTTTTAAAAAATTTCCCCCATGGGATATATTTAAGGTTTTTTTTTTTAAAAAGCCCAAAGTTAGAAACAAATTGCATAAATAATTTTCCTATTACCCCCCCCAAAAAACAATTGTCTCCAAAAAATTTTTGAAAATTTTTGGGGAAAAGTGGGTTTTTTAAACCCCTTATGCTTCTTTTTTAAAAGTTAAAATTTTTGTTTTTTTAAATTTTTTAAAAAAAAAAAAAACTTATGAACCAAAAAATCCCCCCTAGGAAAAACTTTTGATTTTGGGCCCCTTTTTAAAGACAAGAGTAAATTCTTTTAAATTTAAAAAATTCCTTTCTTTGGGGTTTTTTTTTGGTGTTTAAAAACAAAAAACCTGGTCATTTTTCCCCTAATAAGAAATTTTAAAAGGGAAAAATGTTAGGAGCTTTAGCTGAAAAAAAACCTTTTGGGGTATTAAAAGAGATTGGAGCAAATTCCCAAAAAAGCAAGAAAAAAAGTAATACCGGGGGGTTTTTAGAACGAAAAACGGTTACACCCCCAAAAAAATAAACAAGGGGTTACAGTAATACTTTAAAGTAGTATCCCTTTGTTTCACAGGGGGGTACCCAAAGTGTAAGGTCTTTCAAAATTTTTTTGTAAAGTATTGGGCCCCTTTTTTTTTTTTTGTTGTTTTTTGGCTTAAGGGGAAAGGTTTTGAGGCCGAAATGTTTTTTTTGGGCAAGTATTTCATTCTCATGAATACGTTGTTTTCCCTTTTTGTTCCCTGTTTTTTTTCCTTTTTAAAAAAAAACAATAGCGATTTGACTCAAGACTTTTTTTAATTCCGTGTTTTTATTGTAGTTACCCCTCTCTGGTGAAAACAATAATTTCCTGGGTGGTTTCCCGGGTTTTATTAAAATGAAGTCACATTTAGAGGATGAAATGTGGGCGATATAAACCCTTGAGGAGTGTGGTTTTTTTGTTTGTAGATATGATAAAGATTGTATTATTGTGCTGTGGTATCCTTTTTTTATAAAAACAAGATTTTCTACAATTTCACATTTTTTTCTAAAGTAGAGTCACACTCTAAAAGGCCAGGCGGAAATTGTCGTAGCAGTAAGGTCGCGGGTTTTTCAAACCCCCACCCCGCCGCGAAATTTTTTTATTCCTATTGTCTTCTGGCACTTTCCATTTTACTTCATCTCTTTTGTTTATTTTTCTAAGCTTTTTGCTCAAGAATGACTTTTGGAGGGTGGGGTCTAAGATTGGAGTGGGGGCAACCGATTTTTGATTCTGGGGTGCACCTGATGCTAATGGTATAAAGCACTCCCACACCTCATTGTGTTTTAAAGCTAAAAAGAATGTGAAAAATTTTACCTTGTTCTTGCATGCTTAGAATCGGATGTTGATTATATTTTGGATTTTTTATTATTTTGAGAATTTATTGGATGTTATTTTTAGATTTTATTTCCATTCCTCTCACGTTTGGCCTTTTTTTTGGCATGGAATGTTAATATTGAGTAGTCTATAAAAGTAATGTTTTATTTATTTTATAATAATTGTGTTGGAGAGAGAGAGGAGGAGAGGAAGGAGGAGAAAAGAAGAAGAAGAGAGAGAGAGAGAGAGGGAGGGAGGGAGAGAGGGGTGTGTGTGTGTGGGGGGGGGGGGGGGGAATACAAAATCAGTGGGAATTTGATCTGTGGATATGATTTTGTAAGACAAAGTCGGAATTTCTCATTGATTATGACGATCTGTACTTAACTCATTCTTTTAAAAAATTTTTATTTTTTTTAAAATTTGGTATATTTCAAATTGTAATGATTGATTTTTTTTAAGGAGTATTCAATTCTTCTTCTTTTCTTTTAAAAAATTTTTTTTTTTTGAATATAATTTAGTTTATTATTTTTTATCCATTTCACCCTTTTCCCCGTGAAGGTTTTCAAAAAATATAATCTGTTTGACTCAATCGATTTCGAAAGAAATTCATCTCATCGCATCTTTGACAACTTGTTGTAGAATCAAGTGTATTTCACGTGTCTCCAGTTATTTTCAACCTTTTCTTTTTTAAAGCGCTTTGAGCATGTTTAGGGTATAGATAGAATGCGCTTGGCCAAGGAGTCACAACATTGCCCCTCCGGAAGTATAAAAGGACCAACAAAACAAATTCTGTGTAACCATAAACTTTTATAGTCTGGTTAATATAGTTTAGTGAGAACAACTCAAAACGT
>NW_027622385.1:2500-13043 GCF_034508935.2 Berghia stephanieae
ATATATGTTATGACGATCGACCCAATCCGTAAAATTCTTTACCGCACTCGTACACCGTCGCAAACCCGCCCGGAAGCTTCGTCACAACACGCCGTTCAACTAGATGCTCTACGGTTTCGGGCTCGTTACGACAACGGGTACATATTGGACTGGTGGAAAGTCCCCACTGATGACGCTATTTGCCATTAATCAGGTTCTCGACCGAAGCCGATTCCCTGTTGGTCAGCGACCTCTTGTAAAGCGATTTGAGCACATTTAGTGGATGTTACGCTATAGAAAAGCTTAAAAGCTCAAGCTCAAATTGTCAGGGCGATTTTTAGATGTTATTTTTATGCATTAATATGTTAGGTGCGTTTTTCTAGCATCTGTCGCTGCCCGTTGACAAGTATTATTCGTGGACTCGTTATCAAGAAAGGATAATGTACAATAATAATATTATAAACTGCCTGAAACAAATAATACAACAGCTGTGCAAGGAGTTGGCAATCAGTGTCACCTGATACGATAATGACCAAACTCACTCTAGCTTGACTAAGTCCTGTGATTCAAAAGAAAACAAACAAAAACAAAAAAAAAACAACAAAAAAAAAACGAATGCATTTCACTAACCGTGATTTGGTAGACGCATAAAAAAGGCAATTAGTAGAAAAAAATCTATTGGGTGTTATTAACCATTTAAGTACCGTAGTCTGGAAAAACGCGTATTTAAAATTTGGCCAGAAAATTCGTCCTACAAATATCCATCGATCTAAATGACCCTCAACTTGGGAAAAAAAAACAAAATCTCAAACCTGGACTTCGCAAGGTCCATCTAAGTCCCAAGATGATAAGAGTCTTATAAATCGATCGTTAATTGAAGGACGAGTTTTCTGGCCAATTTTTTTTTAAATACCGTAAATGTGTTTTCAGAGTACAGCGGTAAACTGGTTAAATTCCCAGCAACAGGTGTTCCCGCCGTCAGGCAAACCAGCCTGCATACAAATGACCGACGTTGATGATTCATTGGATTGTGTAGGTACCTACTCTACCGTGCTCTGGAAAAAAAACACACACACATAATTAGAAATTTGGCCAGAAAACTCGTCCTTCAAATATCGATAGATTTAGATGACCCTCATCTTAGCAAAAACAATCAAACCTGGGACTGATGAAAGACTTAGCAAAGTCCCAAGTTTGAAAGTTTTTGCTTAGACGAGGGTCATTGAAATCGATCAATATTTGAAGGACGAGTTTTCTGGCCAAATTTCTAAATATGTGTTTTTCCAGAGCACGTTAGTGCTATGGGCAATGCTTTACAACTATCGTCGAATTTATTTAGAAAAAAAGGAGTGAAACAAGCAATTGTTAGGAGAAAAAAAGTTGAGCTTTTATATAGCGCAATATCCAATGAACGTGCTCAAAACGCTTTACAAGGAGTTCCTAACTAACAGCAACACTCAACAAGTAGGACGAGACATGACGCCTGTCAGGAGGTTACATTTTTTTCCGACAAATGGCAAATCATGTTTGGTTCCATTGGATTGCTAAATCAGTTTCATGGACAGTTATCTATTCAAAGGCATTCTCTCTCTCTCTCTCTCTCTCTCTCTCTCTCTCTCTCTCTCTCTCTCTCTCTCTCTCCTCTCTCTCTCTCTCTCTATCTCTCTCCTCTCTCTCTCTCCTCTCTCTCTCTCTCTCTCTCTCTCTCTCTCTCCATATATATATATATATATATATATATATACATATATATATATATATATATATATATATATATACACATATATATATATATATATATATATATATATATATATATATATATATGTATCCCTCTCTCTCTATCTTTCTATCTCTCTTTATATCTCTCTCTCCCTCTATCTATCTATCTATCTCTCTCTCTATCACACAGAGAGAGAGAGAGAGAGAGAGAGAGCGAGAGAGAGAGAGAGAGATTTGTAAATAAGTACCATTGCATCGATTCACACCAATAGAGGCTGCCGCCTCACCTAATGAACACACCACCTTTCGCAGTCAGTGTCTCCATTCTGGACCATCACCAAGCTCAATGCTTCAGAGTTCAGAGCCGTAAGGTCCTTGGACCAGTGTTTATCCCGATTTCTATGGCTTAAAAAGGACAATAGCAAATGCATGCTACCCTTTGGGGACAATGTGGCCGAGTGGTTAAGGCATTGCACTGTGACCCCGAAGGTCCAGGGTTCGAACCCCGCTCCAGGCACTTTCGTTTGTTTTGTTGTTGTTTTTTCTTGGGCAAAATTATTAACCCTTCAATTTGCTCATTTGGACAACATGGGTGTTTCTGGTTGACATCAAACATCTTGTTTCATGAATTTTCTATATTCCTCCGTGGAATGCCTAGGTGACGATATCTTATGATGTCGTGGCGGAAGGGCATAATTTTATTTTATGCTACCCTTTGGATAAGACGCTTGTCTATCGCAATATACACTCCGCCAGATCAAACAGACTCAACTACCCAGTTACTGCTGGCTGGACAAGGGGGTGGGGGGGGGGGAGGTCAGAAAATAATCTCGACTTCCTCCAGAATCGACATCGTTCCGTTTGCGTCTGAAGCGAGTGCTCTACCAACTGAGCTGTCGAAGCCCAAACTCAATTATGAAATACTCAAAATATAACAATTAACTCTCTCCTTTAATTGAGCTTTTATATAGCGCAATATCCACTAAAATGTGCTCAAAGCGCTTTACAAGGGGTCCCTGGTCAACAGCAACATTTAACATGTAGGACGGGACATGCCGCCTGTTAGGCGATATTACAATTTTTCGGACAAAGACAACGTTGTTAACGGCCAGGTACTCATTTTACACCTGAGTACGGTAAGAGAATGTGAGTAAAGAGCCTTTTCCAAGGACTCAACTATGCGCCGAGCGAGGCTCGAACCCAGGACCTTCCGATCCGAAAGTGAGTGTCATACCACTAGACCACATAGCCAATCCTTTTCAGTATTTTCCCACAAATGGCAGGCTTACCCAGCAGAAAAAAAAAATGATTTTTTTAAACTTAAACAATCTCTCTACAAAATAACTTTATGTTCTTATTGATTAAACAAGATCATTGTGATGTACAAAATAAATTTGAATAAGAAAAAATGTATATTGTGTCGAAACAAATGTGACGATTTTGCTGTAGGTGGAAGGGAGAGGGTTCAAGGAGAAAGAAAAATGGAATTCTTCTTTGTTTTGTCTTATGTTTTCTATTTGTGTCTGATTAGTGGTGAATTGATTTAAGTTATTGGAAATTCGGAGTAAATTGACACAATTTATGAGAAAGAATTTCGTACTTACCGTCAACGATTTATGGGAATTATGCTTTTTTTTGCGTTTTCGTTGCGCTCAAAATGTAATTAAATAAAGAGCTAGAGTTCTGAAAAAAATTGGAGTTGTTTAATTTCTATGAGACTCTAAGCAGATTTTGTTATTGTGAGCCCGATACTTTTTTTAATAAAAAGTTCAAAAACGTTTATTTTAGGCAATTGCCAATGTAACTCATACAAGAATATATTTTTTCAACAAATCAAATAAGTAAAATCAATAATAAACCAAGGCAAACAACGAATATAATAATGATAATAACAGTAATAATCATAATAATAATAATAATAATAATAATAATAATAATAATAATAATAATAATAATAATAACAATAATAATAATAATAATAATAATAATAATAATAATAATAATAATAATAAAAATAATAAATAACAATGACAATAATAATAATAATAATAATAATAATAATAATAATAATAATAATAATAATAATAATAATAATAATAATAATAATGATAATTATAATGGTGGTAATAATTATGTAAAATCAATTAAAGATTTAATTAATAGTTTAGTTATTTAATAGATTTTTAGACCTTGGTACAACTCAAATAATTCACGTCTTATTGATCAACATAAGATATGACATGACGACAATAATTTTTTACACTGTACAATGAGATTTGTTTACATAACATTTATATAACCATGAAATATTCTTACAGCAAGAGTAATATTATTGCCGCGACAACTACTACCACAACTGCTACCACCAGTACATCTACTACTACTACTACTACTACTACTACTACTACTACTACTACTACTACTACTACCACCACCACCACTACTACTAACACCACTACAGCCACCACCACTATTACGTCTACTACATCTACAACTACTACACACAACCACTACTACCATCACTACTGCTACAACTACCAACACTACTACCACCACTACTACTACGACTATTACTACTTCTACTACTACTACTACTACTACTACTACTACTACTACTACTACTACTACTACTACTACTACCCCCCCCCCCTGCTATCACTATCACTACTACTTCTACCACTACTACTACCCCCCCCCCCCCTGCTATCGCTACCACGACTGCTGCTGCTACTACTACTATTACTACTACTACTACCACCACCACTACTACTACTATTACTACTACTACTACTACTACTACTACTACTACTACTACTGCCACTACTACCACTACTACTACCACTACCGTTGCTATTACTACTACCACCACCACTACTACCACCACTTCCACTAGCACCACCACTATTACCACTAATAATAATCCTAATAATAGCAACAATAACAATAATAATAACAGAATCAATAATATCATTAACGCTATCACCACCGTTACTACCATCATCACCATCACTACCACCATCGTTATCATTATCATAATAAAAATAGCAATAATAACAATGCACAGTGAGAGTGAAAATCAACATCAACAGACAATACTAATGATGTCAACAACAACGGGAGTGACGATGATCTTCATTGATTACCAATCATTATCTAATGTCACAAGATACTCATACATTACAAGTAGCGAAAAATAAGAATTATACATATAGATACGTTAATTTAATATATTTCTCATATGCGTGTCAAGCTCAAGACATGCTCGATTATAATGACTGACAATCACACACGCCCTTCCTAAACACATATCCACCCACCCACACACATACACACACACATACATACACACACACATACATACACACACATACATACACACATATACATACACACACACATACACCCACACGCACACTGATCTACGAAATCACTTGTACAACCAACAGTGAGAAAAAAAAAGTTAATTCAAAGGATTCAATTATGGCTAATAGACTAAATATTCAAATAATATATGTCATAATCTTATACATTAATGCATACCACAATGAAAAAAAAACAACAAAAAAGTCAAATGTATTTTAATTCTCCAGTAATACCAGGTGCCTAACTAACATTTTTTTCATATTCGATCAAAACTTTTCGACAAAAAATTCCAAATCTTCGCAATTCTGTCCCTGTAGAGTTATTTACAAATTGTATAAACTTGTACATATTAGGCTTTTCAATTAAATACTTAGGTAAATATTTTCCTCTGAAATAGTTATACCGTCTGCATTCACAGATTATGTGGTACTCATCTTCAATTGAGTTACAATTTATACAGAGCCTAGAAGGAAAATCAATTTTTGGTCTCTGCCATCTCCCCCTTTCGCACATAAAATTATGAGAACCTAATCTAATTTTTGTAATGGCGAATCGAATTACTTTTTCTTTAATCTCGAATATATAGCGTACAGAATTGTCATTGTCCAAATGTTTATAAAGTCTATGATCGCTAGTTGATCTTATCTCCTCTTTACATTTTTGTAAAAAAAATATCGCTAAGGCGTTGACTGAAAGTATGTAAAAACATATTCTCATTTTCAACGTAGTGATTAACCCAAACGTATCCAAAACCATATTTACACAACATTCCTCTTAGCAAAGTTACCCAGTTAGTACAAGAGATATGCTCTGTAGCCTGTGTTAATAATTTATTATAAATTATCTTGACTGGATTGTTTTCTTGTAGTTTTAAAATTTTAAACCAGTATTTAATTACTCTTATTAATCGCTGATTGATTAATGGGAATACTTTTAATTCATGATATACGAAAGCTGACGGTGTAGATTTCCTTACCCCCAGTATGGATTTTAAGAATCCTAAATGCATTTGTTCCATTTTTACCGCTTCACAATAGCCCCATATTTCGCACGAATAATTCAGTATTGGTGATATTAGAGTATTAAACAGATGGAGTTGGGTGGAAGGTGATAATTCCTGATATTGGTGGAGCAGAGAATATAAGTTAAACATTGCTCTACGACCTAGGTCTACAAGGTTCTGTATTCCTTTCGTAAATCTTCCACTACTACCAAACATAAACCCCAGATACTTGAATTGCCCTACTGTTTCTAATAATTTGTCTCTATAAAACCACCTGTCCATCATCCCGATCTTTCCACCTCTTTTAAAGGCAACGCATTTGGTTTTTGTTGTGTTAACGCGCAAACCCCATTTGTAACAGTAATCACTTAGACAATTAAGTCCTCGTTGTAAACCAGTTCTGCTTTCACTGAATAAAACCATATCATCACCATATTATACGAAGCCCCGAATTTGGGTGCTGAAGCAGGGTGTCGCGACGACGAAATTGTCAAATTTTCAAATGACCATATCTTCCTTAAAAATTGAGATACAGGTATGATATTGGTATCAAAATGCTCTGAATTGCAAACTCTTTTAAGCAAAAGTGACTAAATTGAGCATTGTTTGGGTTTGAAAAATCAGTTTTCTGTACCTAATATCAATGTTTTAAACATTTAAAGTTGTGGTACATTTATTCAGACCATCATAATTTCTAAATAATTTTGGAACGTCCTCCAACTCAAATTCTAGTTTGTTTGTTTATTTTAAAAGATGATTTCGTAACCAAGAAACACTTTTCGAGTATATTTAATTTCTTAATGGTGCGTGTCCTCTTTCTTTTCGCTCTAAAACCCTACACCCCCCCCCCCCCCCCCCCCCCCCCCACCCGGTGCCTCCCACCCTCATCACCCCCTCATTCCCACCTCCTTCATACCAGACTTTCAATTCTGGTATTTCGTGGTCTCTCCCAAGGTAACTGTAAGGAAAGCGGAAAGTAATGCGAGTCGAATTAAATCTAGTTAACTCACTCAACCCTAACACCGACTATATCCGTAGTTTACCCAGGTTACTTTTACCCTATGCCCATTTATTACATCTTTCTTAGACAAATTATAGGCGTAGTATCAAAGCTAATGTTTTTAGTTTTTACATGTTAATGGTAGTTGAATAAAACTATCTATCCTACATGATCATTTTAATACATTTTTTCCAAATTTGTGACCCTTCGCCTCAAAACGGTATTAAGTCGGGATGGCTAAGATATTGAAAATTGAATTTATAGCCAGAAATATCAGACTTGTGTTGAGTTTGTATGTTTTATTGAGGAGAATGGATACCATATTTTAGGGTGCTAATGCCAACAATTTATATTTTTGACCAGTTTAACATTTAATTCGGATTTTAAGCATATGGTTCGTTCCGACATAATACAGTTTTGAGACGAAGGGTCACATTTGAAAAGTAGCAAAAATCTCTAGGATTGAGTGAGTTAAGCACAACCCTGATTTGATTTTATATTTTTTAAAGCCCATAGTCACGCTATTGAGTCCAACCACGGGGAAACGTATCTACTGCATAATGTATGGGAAGATTCTGTGTGCAATCACCACACACTTTAATTGCTTCGTCTATCTAGATGCGGCTATGTGGCCTTGTGGTATGACACTCGCTTTCGGATCGGAAGGTCCTGGGTTCGAGCCTCGCGCTCAGCGCATAGTTGAGTACTTGGAAAAGGCTCTTTACTCACTTTCTCTCACCGTACTCAGGTGTAAAATGAGTACCTGGCCGTTAACAGCGTTGTCTTTGTCCGAAAAATTGCCATATCGCCTAACAGGCGTCATGTCTCGTCCTACATGTTAAATGTTGCTGTTGACCAGGGACCCTTGTAAAGCGCTTTGAGCACATTAGTGGATATTGCGCTATATAAAGATCAATTTATTATTTATAATAGATCACACAAGTCTACCGTAACATAGTAGAACTCTGTGATCTAGATCAACATTTGGTGTTTCTAATGTTTTATTTTGCTTTATTTTGCTTCAAACTTTAAACTTATGCTTTTATATATAGAGCATATTCTCTAAACGTGCTCAAAGAGCTTTACAAAGGGCCCTTGACCAACAGCAACACATAACATGTAGAACGAGACATGACATGACGCCTGTTAGGCGATATAACAGCAACAAAAATTCGGACAAAATAAATACTGTTAACAGCCAGGTCTCACTTTACACCTGAGTACGGTGAGATAATGTAAGTAAAGAGCCTTTTCCAAGGACTCAACTATGCGCCGAGCGAGGCTCGAACCCAGGACCTTCCGATCCGAAAGCGAATGTCATAACACAAGACCACATAGCCCACACATTTTATAATATTCAATTAAGAGAAACTGATGAAAACGAAGTTTTTTTTCTTAGTTATAGGGAACGAGATTAGCGGAAGAGTAGCGTCCCTTGATTGGACGTCATCCATAGTCTGTGACGTCACCGGCGGAAAAGTTATTAGAGAGAGAACGTCATGTTGGTTGTGCGCATGCGTCTCTCGTTCTTGTTGGTTTTTTTTCCAAATAACTTATCATTGGAGTAGATTTGTGGCGAAAGTCACGAAAAAAAAAAAAAAATGATGGCAGAGCCTCATAATATGTGTCAGTGCATGACGTAATCAGTCGGAAGGTGAAAATATTGGATTTTCATTAATTTTTTTTTTCATTTTATGAAAGAATATGCTCCCCAGAGCTTTTGTTTTTTATTTGAAGTAAATCGGGTGATTTTCTATGAAGCTATGGTCAGATGTATGAGAAAGGTATCCAGCAACTCAAATTTCATACTTTTTCAACTTGACTAGCTGTAAAAAAAATGTAGCTTTGATATTTCCCGAAGATGTACAAAAAGGCTTAATTTAATAATTCATGACAAGAACTCATTTTTGATTTTTTTTAATTGACCGTCTAACAAAACTTGGAAATATCTAGTCCAAACCTTTTCACCATCCGACTGATTATGTCATTCACTGTAACATATATTATATTCTCTTATTTTATGGCGATTCTCCGTCCTGCTGTAATTTTATTTTATTTTATGAGAGCTGGTTTAATTTTTTTTTTGAATGATCTTTCACCTCTTTCTTTATGGGAGTGTTTCGTTGTATCTTTAATTTGGGGGGAAAAGGGGTGAGGGAGTTACATTTTTTTTGGGGTAATTGGGGGTTTTTTTAACAAATTTAATTTTACGAGCCAGATAGGTTATATTATGGCCTATTGAAAAAAAATAACGGATTGATGTCATGCGTTTTTTGGGGAAAACATTCCCCAGCATCCACCAGCAAGATATAACGTACCAACACACAAAACTGTGTGGGAACCTTGAAGGGGTTTTTTATCTGATTGACCCCAATTTTTTTGTGAGAACTAACCACTTTATAAAAATTGCGTCTTTAAAAATAAAAAATGAGCTGGGGTGGCGTCAATTTTTTTTCCGTCTGGTTTTATTTTTTTTGGGGTTTTGTTTTTTTTTTTGTTTTTTTTTTTTTTGGTTTTTTTTTTTTTTTTTTTTTTTTGGGGGGGGGGGGGGGGGGGTTTGTTTTGGGTTTTTTTTTGGGGGGAGGTTTTTTTTTTTTGTTTTTTTTTTTTTTTTTTTTTGTTTTTGGTTTGGTTTTTTTTTTAATTGTATTTCCCGGAAAAATGACATAATATTTAAAAATTTTTTCCCGGAATATTTTAATTTTTTTTTTCTAAAAATTTTTTATTTAAAAAGTAGAGAATTTCTTTTCTTTGGGCAAACAGTCTATTCCCCCTTTCCCGCCCAACCAAAACAATTGTAAAAAAATAATAGGAATAAAAATTAAATCTAATTTTTACGAAAAAAAATTTAATCACCTACCCAAACAAAAAACAACAAAAAACAACAAAAAAACAAACCCAAAAACTTCAACAAATTTTGTTTTTTAAACCCCTTGTTATCAAGCCAAAAATAAATATGTTCACATATCGCTACATTAAATCTCCTGGTGTTTTCCCCCAACGTCCCGAAATAACCATTTCATTTATAACCATAAAAAAACCCGTTTTTCCTCCCGCCCCGGGGGGAAAAATTTTTTGTCTTTGGGGGGCCCCGGGGGCACAGACACACACAAAAAAGGGTTTTAAAGTTCTTCTTTTTTTTTTTGATTTTTATGGCGATTTTATAAAACAATTTCCCCAAAGGGAAAATAGATTAATAAATAGTTCCGTTAATTTATCAGCAAAATACTACTGGGGGGGTGGAACCCGGAAAAATAAAAATTTTTTTTTTCTTTATACCAAGTACGGGGCTTTTGAAAAGGTAGAAAGTATAGAAAAAAATATATTTTATAATTTTTATATAAAATTATTTTAAAAAATATATAAAAATAAAATATATATATAAAAATATATCGAAAAAAAACCCCTTTTAGAAATGAAAAAGGAAAAAGGGTTCTCTTTTTTTGGTTTCAGGGGTTTAAAGGGCGATTAGGTTT
>NW_027622386.1:0-13026 GCF_034508935.2 Berghia stephanieae
CAAAGTGTGTCGAGTATGTTAGAACTATGTTTATGTTTTTATGTTTTTAAGGGTTTTACGGCGCTTGCAACACATTTAGGTTATATCAGCGCCAGTAAAAAGGAAGAAAATGGGATAGTAAAAAGTTCTAGAATTACAATTAAAGCACCCAAGAGAAAGGAAGACAAAGGGAACTGGGAACAAATAGGGATCAGATGCAGATTCCAAGAGCAAACCATCAATGCACTTAGTTTGAGATCACCTATAAGTCTCATCCGGACACAAGCACAAAATCCAACAAAGAGGAACACACTCAAATGCTTACATTATACATTAAAAATAACAATAATACATAACAGAGAGATGATTTACAAGGAAAAAAATATCATCTCCCAAAACAATAACTATGCATTTGACTGTTTCCCTCCCAGCTAGGACTCAGGCCAGGACCAGGACAAAACCAAGTAACCTCATTCCAAGACAAAGACAGAGAACATGTTGGAAAACAGATATAAGGGGATAGAAGACACAGTATGGACCTCCCTGCCCGCTATGGGAGGTCAGGATTCCCACCCAGTGTTAGAACTATGAAATAATTTTTATTTTTACAAGAGAAAGTAATTTAAACTTTATTTATCCAGATGTAATATTTTTAATTTGAAGAAAATTATGAATACCTCTTAAAGGGTTTCACGTTTTGTAAGTAAATATAGTTTAAAAGACTAAATGTATTTATTTGGTATCAAAGCTGTACTCCATGCTCATATCCCGTCCTAAATTTTAAGTGTTCCTGTTGGCCATGGACCCCTTGTAAAGCACTTTGAGCACGTTAAGTGGATATTGCGCTAAATAAAAGCTTTTAAAATTTTTTTTAAAATACTAATGTTGGACAAAAGATCTTTAATACTTCATAGCATTCACTCGTGGAATAATAATATTAGATTTGAAACAAAGAATGCCTGTTCTCTAGGTAGTTTTACAACTTTGATCGACCGAGAGTTGTCTTATCTAAGATTTCACTATGACCAGTCATGTTTTCTTATTTATTTGTTTAATTATTTATTGATATTGTTGATAAATCACTCTGTACTTGTCACATCAAAGGCATTTAAAAGATACAATTCGAAATTAAGCCTTTAGCCATGATATGTTATGTTAAAATAATAAAAATAATAATAATAATAATAATATTAATGCATTTCATTTGTGACCTTCTGACTCTATATGGTGTTATAAACGCTTTGACATGCAATGCATAGAAAGAGCAATACTAAATTTACAACATCATTATTATTATTATTATTATTATTATTATTAGATATGAATGGGGATGAATCGGGACCCTATAAGTGACTAGAATTGAAATGGTAAAACGTAATAAATTCACCGACTATATCCATAGTTTACCCGGGGTTACTTTTACCCCATGCCTATTTATTATTGCATTTTTATGAGACAAATTATAGGCGTAGTATCAAAGCTAATGTTTTAAAAAAAAAGTTTTTACATGTTAATGGTCTAGTCATTTTTAATACAATTTTTTTTCCAATTTTGAAAAGCAGCAAAAACCTCTAGGATTGAGTGAGTTAACACATAATGTTTCAGGCTCAAAACTCTTTTTCAACCAATAACACAAAAACAGTTTTAAAAATATTAACTCTTCACATTAAATCCAGATGGACTAGAGAAAAATTCTCACCACATCCAATGGTGGGAAAACATTGGTGAAAACAAAATCAAAATTCTAGCAATAACTAAGAAACACTGATATGAAATATATGGAACGCTTTTCTGCACCAATGTTTCTTAGCTAACAAACACCAGGATTTTTTACAACAAATTTCAAAATCTGATAAATATGTTTATCTCGCTTTTTCTTTTTCATTTTCCAGATGATGAAGCCAAGACTTCGGCAACTATCCGCTGACTTCAGACACCAGAATGATGTCACAATGAAATAAGTCGCTTCCTGTGTATGAGCCTACTATTCTGTAACTATTTACTGTGATCCAATTTTGCTCTTCTTTCTCTCACTCCACCCCCCCCCCCCCCCCCCCCCCACTTTCCCTGTGTGAGTGACAAATGGAATCCTCTCACCCCCCCCCCTCCATATCAACATCACCATACTCCATATTATCATATGTTTATTGTACTTTTTGGGAAATGTGATAATTAAATATTTCTTGTTCAAGACAACAAACAATGATGAATTGAATTGTATATATTATTATACACCGGCCCTGGTGTCATTTTTTGGTTGTTATAATGATTTCTCATTCCCACTCCCCCCCCCCCCCCCCCCCCTCCCCCCACCATGTGATATGTATGTGAAGAATTCTTATTTCTATAACACTGCTATAAGTTACTGTGATATGCTTGAAAGCCGTCCAGCTATTAACGTACCTTGATATTCATTCCTCAATAAAATTGTTCAAGACACTCAATTATTTCATGGGTGATTATTTTTCTGCTGTTTGAGTGTGTCAACCTTAAAATTACAACAAAATTCACTTTTCATCTGAGTATCGTGTCCTCCTAGTGGTCAAAAATATTGAAAATTAAAAAAAATAAATTTTGGAAGTTGGTTCTCAGAAGGTATGAATAAAAAGTAGTCCTTCAGAGCCATTAGGCCCATGGAGCCGGAGCCGTTTGTACTTAGAAGGTATGAATGAATATTAGTCCAGAGCCATTAGGCCCATGGAGCCGGAGTAGTTTGTACTTAGAAGGTATGAATGAAAATTAGTCCTTCAGAGTCATTAGGCCCATGCAGCCGGAGTAGTTTGTTTTTTGTTTGTTTTTAAGGGTTTTACGGCGCTTGCAACACATTAAGGTCATATCAGCGCCAGTAAAAAGGAAGAGAATGGGATAGTTAAAAGTTCTAGAATTACAATTAAAGCGCAAAAGAAAAGGTAAGACAAAGGGGAACGGGTTCAAATAGGGAACAGATGTAGATTCCAAGAGCACACCGCCAAAGTACTTAGTTTGAGATCACCTAAAAGTCTCATCCAGACACAAGCACAGGTCCCAACTAAGAGGAATACACTCAAATGTTTACCAATCATATAATATAATATGTAAACTAAACATAATACAATGCATAACAGAGAGATGATTTACAAGGAAAAAAATATCATCTCCCAAAACTATAACTATACATTCGACTGTTTCCCTCCCAGTCAAGGAACTCCGGCAAGGATCAGGACAAAACTAAGTAATCTCATTCCAAGACAATGACAGGAAACAATTGGAAAACAGGTATGGGGGGATAGAAGACACAGCATGTACCTCCCTGCCCACTATGGGAGGTCAGGATCCCCACCCAGCAGCCGGAGTAGTTTGTACTTAGAAGGTATGAATGAAAATTAGTCCTTCAGAGTCATGAGGCCCATGGAGCCGGAGTAGTTTGTACTTAGAAGGTATGAATGAAAATTAGTCCTTCAGAGTCATTAGGCCCATGCAGCCGGAGTAGTTTGTACTTAGAAGGTATGAATGAAAATTAGTCCTTCAGAGTCATTAGGCCCATGGAGCCGGAGTAGTTTGTACTTAGAAGGTATGAATGAAAATTAGTCCTTCAGAGCCATTAGGCCCATGGAGCCGGAGTAGTTTGTACTTAGAAGGTATGAATGAAAATTAGTCCTTCAGAGCCATTAGGCCCATGGAGCCGGAGTAGTTTGTACTTAGAAGGTATGAATGAAAATTAGTCCTTCAGAGCCATTAGGCCCATGGAGCCGGAGTAGTTTGTACTTAGAAGGTATGAATGAAAATTAGTCCTTCAGAGCCATTAGGCCCATGGAGCCGGAGTAGTTTGTACTTAGAAGGTATGAATGAAAATTAGTCCTTCAGAGCCATTAGGCCCAAGGAGCTGGAGTAGGGGGTTCAGAATTTTTTTGTGACATCACCCAGGTTTGATCTCAGTCCCTTTGAGTATGAGCCATAGTGTTCTTAGATTCTTTACTGTATTTGCTCACGCCGAAAATACTTTTAATTGGGGGCTGATTGGGGGGGGGGGGGGGGAGTTTCTTCTCTCTGATCTCTCTCTACCCACCAGCAAGTGATTGGATGGCTGGGTGTTAAATCTGATTGAAGGCACTGTGAGAGGAATAAGCATCCTATGTAGCTATGCAAGGGGTAGCAAGCATATTGCCACTGTTCGTTTAATGTTTTAAAAATGGGAATAAACTCCAGGTCCATAGACCCTGTGTCTATGAAAGTGAAAAACGTTTTTATGTAGATATCTACCATCAACTGGAGTAACTTTGCCTAAAGGGTTAACTTTGCCTCTTGAATTTTGGACCAATAAGAGATTGTTTAGTTTTGTGGCAATTATTTCCACTGATAAATTCAAGCCTTTTAACAAGTACAATAATTACAACGAGGCTGAAATTATTCAAAATGCTTCAAATTCATGGAGGCAAATTTCCCCTTGAGGCAAAGTTAAATCCAATTGATGGACTTATATACCATAATCAAATGTTACTGAAGTCTGGTAATGGCAGACACTAGGCATTATCATTATTCTGGGTGGGGTTCCTGGCCTCCCATAGTGGGCAGGGGGGGGGGACATACTTGTGACGAGCGATTTTCTTTCACTGCGTGATTTCTTTATCATTCGTCATCGTCTCGTTCAAAACCACTTCAAACCTAGTGGACGAGACATATATATTTGCCAAGGCAGATTAACACCTCAAGTAAGATAATCAAAACATGGACAGTCTTTCTCCAATAAAGCTCCAAATCTTTCTAACGGAAATTTTGGTCGTTAGGTGGTAAACATTTCCATTGTATAACGGAACACTCACTTTCAGCTTAAGGCTTATTTACCTGTTCAAATTGTCTGCCCATTGTATTCATGCCACCTGCTAATTACCTTTCCCAAACAAGTCGCCATCGTGCATTTGCCCTGAGGTCCTTGTCTCGTTCAAGAGTCGCTTAATTGCAATTACTGTTCTTGTCTCTCCGGCAATTCTCCGTTATTCCTTCTTACCAAAGCATCTGGATATCATTGGTTATCTAAAACAGGAAATTCTTCTGATTGGCTATTTTCGTTTCATAAAACCAAATTCATCTATGAATCTTATCACACACACGCTAAGAAGCCCAAAAGAAAAGAGCTATCTCTCCAATTTCAAACTTGTAAAAGTTTGTCTATCTCGGCTGGAGGTAAAATGAATTATTGGTTAACATTCAAAGTGGAACGAGATATTACTGTGAATTCAATTTAATCTATCTATTATTAATATTATAGTTTGTGTATATATTTTAATTGTGCTATTCCATGGATGTTCGTAAGTTGGAATACCTGTACAAAACTATATCTATATGTATCTTATTTTATAGTTAACAGTTGTTTATGATCTATGTTATTATTTCATTTATATTCAATATGTATATTGCTTGAATGTCTGTACCCCACCGCCAATCGCCGGCCACACATCATAACCTCAATTATAATTAATAAAAATAAATAAAGAAATACCAGGGACACAACCCTGTTAAATTCTCATCATGTAAGATAGCTCGACTGTCAGTTGATGATTAAAACATATACTAACTCCCATTATCATGAAGTTACTGCTTCTCCTTGCCTTTGTCGGCAAATAAAGGCTATTATGATGTGTCGCTCAAGGACGATTCGGTGGCGAAAGACAAACTCGATTGGCTCTAAGACCTTGTTGTTTTAACTCTTAAATTGAAGGTCCTTGTCCTGATCCTGGCCATTTTCCTGGTCCCTTTCCGTGTCGTTGGAGCACCCAGTTGTGCCGAATCTCTGCATCCCAGTCCTTGAACAGTGGTAAACCCCTGATGTCAGCCCCTAACAACAACACACTGTTGTGATGTCCAGAAAACTCTGCAAAGCAGGCGCCACCCCTGGAACTAGCTGATACATTTGCCTCAGTCAAGCAAGCCGACGGGATAAAGATAAGCCAAACGGGCTTATACCATTTTCAAATGTATTTTCCACGGACACAAGTGATTAAAAACTACTAACTTAATCAATCAATCATAAATGAATCGATTAATAAAACAATAGATAAATAAATAATAAATTAGATCCACTCAATTAGAGCTATTCTTCCTGATATTAAATAAATACTTATTCTATCTATCTTTTCCTGTAAAACAATCTAATTAAACTTTATGTATAGAATTGTTATTATTGCATTGGGCGTTACTATTGTCTTGACTCACTTGTTATTAATACAATTAAGTTATAAGGGATCCTAAGGCAATTCTTGATCTCCCCTAGATTAAACCTGAGCCGTTTGTGATATAGGTTGAGTGGTGCAGCTGGTAACGAGAGCCATAGCACGCATACTAGTTCGAATCCAGACCATTGAGCTATCGGTTGGACTCGATCCCACAAAAATAACACTCAACCCGCCACAATACTGTGTCTTCTATCCCCTTATATCTGTTTTCCAACGAAAAAATATCATCCCTCAAAACAATAACTATGCATTTGACTGTCCCTTCCAGCCAGGACTCCGGCCAGGGCATAGGACAAGGCAAAGACAGAGAGCATGGTGGATAACAATAACATATATAGTGGATAAAAGACACAGCAAGTGCCTCCCTGCCCGCTATGGGAGGTCAGGAACCCCACCCCGCTTGGGAATAAATATTTTAGGGCCATAAAACAGACAATAAAATACAGATGTACCCCACAATACAGGAATAGAGTTAAAAAATATCAGGGAGGTACATACTGTGTCTTCTATCCCCATATATCTATTTTCTAACTTGCTTTCTGTCTTTGTCTTGGAATGAGATTACTTGGTTTTTTCCCTGGCCCTGGTCGGAGTCCTGGCTGGGAGGGAAACAGTCAAATGCATAGTTATTGTTTTGGGAGGTGATATTTTTTTCCTTGTAAATCATCTCTCTGTTATGCATTGTATTATATTTAGTTTACATATTATACTATTTAATTTGTAAGCATTTGAGTGTATTCCTCTTAGTTCGGGCCTTTGCTTGTGTCTGGATGAGACTTTTAGGTGATCTCAAACTAAGTACTTTGATAATGTGCTCTTGGAATCTACATCTGTTTCCTATATGAACCAATTCCCCTTTGTCTCACCTTTTCTTTTGTGCTTTAATTGTAATTCTAGAACTTTTTACTATCCCATTTTCTTCCTTTTTACTGGCGCTTATATGACCTAAATGTGTTGCAAGCGCCGTAAAATCCTTAAAAACAAAAACAAAACAAAAAATATCACAATATTTTTGTTTTAAAATACCATAATGTTTTTGTTTTGTTTTTAAGGGTTTTACGGCGCTTGCAACACATTTAGGTTATATCAGCGCCAGTAAACAGGAAGAAAATGGGATAGTAAAAAGTTCTAGAATTACAATTAAAGCACCCAAGAAAAAGTAAGACAAAGGGGAACTGAGAACAAATAGGGATCAGATGTAGATTCCAAGAGCATACCACCAATGTACTTAGTTTGAAATCACCTACAAGTCTCATCCAGACACAAGCACAAAATCCAACAAAGAGGAACACACTCAAATGCTTACATTATACATTCAAAATAAAAATAATAATACATAACAGAGAGATGATTTACAAGGAAAAAAATATCATCTCCCAAAACAATAACTATGCATTTGACTGTTTCCCTCCCAGCTAGGACTCCGGCCAGAGCCAGGACAAAACCAAGTAATCTCATTCCAAGACAAAGACAGAAAGCATGTTGGAAAACAGATATAAGGGGATAGAAGACACAGTATGTAACTCCCTGCCCGCTATGGGAGGTCAGGATCCCCACCCAGTTAAAATACCATAACAAAATGTAACAAAAAATCACAATAAAAGATAAAATATTGAAATTCAAAATCGGAAAAAGTGTGTACAGTACAATGCCAGACAAAGCCGAAAGAAAAACGCAGTCACATAAAAAATCATCCTTCCTCTTCCTCATCTGATGAACATACACTTAGATTAACTGAGGAACAGACCAAAGACTGATTGACGCCAAGTCTCATAAGCTACAGGTAAGTACCCTGACATTGCGTATTGCTAGTATTCATGAATATTTATGTTCGATAGCCAGTTGAGGATGGTTGATTTTTGTCTTGTGCCCTCCAGTACATTTTCCTCAGAACAAATGATTTCCTGAAAATCATTCAAATGTCCCAAATGTTTTCCTTATAATTATTCATCTTAACCTTTTTCCAGGTCACAAGAGGTACCAGGAAACCGTGCTCGAGTGTATTTTTCATTCTGCTAAGGCACTCTATCGTAAACACATTTTCAGATTTTTATCTAGCACCAGCACCCCAAATTTTCACTTTTGAAATTTAAATGACCTAACCACCAAGTTAATAGTCCGTGGACTGAATAAAAAGACATTCACCAGTTAACTGATGTACTCTGGAAAGACACAGATTTAATCATCTTGGCAAAAAACTCTCAAACCTGGGACTTTGCAAGGTCTTGATTTGTTCCAGGTTTGAGAGTTTTGCCAAGAAGTAGTCCTTCAGAGCCATTAGGCCCAAGGAGTCGGGAGTTTATCCTGGTTTCTATAGCAATTGCTTGCTACCCTTTGGATATGACTATCGCAAAGTACTTTCCACCAGATTTAACAGACCCAGCTACCCAATCACTGTTCGGTGGACAGGGGGATCAGAAAAAAATCTCAACTGCACCCAGGATCGATCTAGATCCCTTTGATTGTGAAGCGAGTGCTCTACCAATTGAGCTATCAGGACCCCCATTTCTTTTCCAAGATGAGGGTCATTGAAATCGATTGATACTTAAAGGACGCTTTTTCTGGCCAAATTTTTTAATACAAGTTTTTCCAGAGTATGGCATTTAACTTGTTAAAGGGAAAGAAAAATATGTTTGTTTTTAAGGGTTTTACGCAATTGCAACACAAGGTCATATCAGTGCCAGTAAAAAGGAAGAAAATTGAATAGTAAAAAGTTCTAGAATTACAATTAAAGCACCCAAGAAAAGGTAAGACAAAGGGGAATTAGTTCAAATAGGAAACAGATGTAGATTCCAAAAGCAAACTATCAAAGTACTTAGTTTGAGATCACCTAAAAGTCTCATCCAGGCACAAGCACAGAACTAAGAGGGACACACTCAAATGTTTACAAGTCATATATTAAATGTAAACTAAAGAATACAGTGCATAACAGAGAGATGATTTACAAGACAAAAATTATCATCTCCCGAAACTCTTAACTGTACATTTGACTGTTTCCCTCATGGCTAGGGTATCCAGCCAGGGCCTGGACAAAACCATTCCAAGACAAAGACAGAAAGCAAATTGAAAAACAGACACAGGATAGAAGACAGAACAAGTACCTCCCTGCCCACTATGGGAGGAAAGAAAAATAAAACATTTGTTGAGATGTTTTATAATTACAATTGCGAGATAAGGAACTCATCTTACACTTGTAGCGATTTTGATTATTAGCAAACCAAAAAGCAAAATAAACATGCATAGCACCGAATATAAATGGGAATATTAAAACATCAATTTAAAAAATCTGAATGAAATATTTGATAAAATCTCATATTATTTCTATTAATCTCAGTATCAGATGGGAAAAGAAAAAATACATCAATATTTAATGAAAACAAAATGATCATGATCCACAGCCACTAAAAAAAGTTATTTCAACATTTAAATCATCTTTCGGCATACATTCCATTCATTCAAAAATAATACAGATATAGCATATTATGTTTATCATACCCCTTTAATTTTTCACTACAAAATCACTGTGGCTATGTGGTTTTGTGGTATGACACTCGCTTTTGGATCAGAAAGTCCTGGGTTGTTTGCTCAGCGCATAGTTGAGTCCTTGGAAAAGGCTCTTTACTCACATTCTCTCACCGTACTCAGGTGTAAAATGAGTACCTGGCCGTTAGCGTTGTCTCTGTCCGAAAAAAAATTGTAATATTGCCTAACAGGCATCATGTCCCATCCTACATGTTAAGTATTGCTGTTGGCCAGGGACCCCTTGTAAAGCGTTTTGAGCTATATGAAAGCTCAATTTAAATTTAAGTATAAAACCACCATCTCTCAAAACGAACACTATACATTTGACTGTTTACCTCTCAAACCAAATAATCCCATCCAAAGCTTTATAAATAAATACATAAATAGATAAATTGTAATGCATTTTGATTGTTCATTCAAAGCAAATAAAATATAATGTATCCGACAATAATTATATTTGATGCGTTTTGATTTATCATTAATATTTCTTGGTCATCTATCTTTACAAGAAAAAAAGGAGTACATCATATTTGTGATCGTCTTTTCATATTGATCATTAAAAATTGGACATAATTGTTTTGTTTATAATTAGGCTTTAAGTATAATTATTAAATTACTTTAGGCATACCTGTATCAATTGGGGAGGTGGGGGGTAAAAATTTTTTTTTAAAAATATTATACTGAGTAACATTGTAAGTCAGTGGGATGCCCTTCTCTCCGTCAATAAATACCAATAATAATACAAATATGTAGGAAGACCACCAACATCAATAGTAACTACCCTGAACCAGGATCTCTCTACATAACAGAAATTTATGGATTCAGATGAGGTGGAATTAATCCCTGAAGAACTACGAAATACTGCAGTGCCCTCCGTACTAAAGTCACAACAAGATCTTGGCAGCCTCAAAACTCTGGCCCAGGACCGTGACAATGGAAACAATTAACAACATGAAGAATGGAGAGACCAGCTATACTTATAGACCATGACTGAATCACACAATTCTCAGCAAGTGTCATTCGGACTGCGAGGCTTACCACCCAGTTGCTGCAACTGTTAAAGGGAAACTTGGGTAAAATTTGGGTAAAAACGGGATGAAGAGAAATTCTGCCCGAAATATTTTAATATGGTCTTACTCAAAAATATTTCAGGCTTCTGTTTTGTTTTGTTTTGTTTTGTGGCACAGGGCATCCCAGAATTCACCACTCATAAATATCTAATTATAACTTAACCCTCTCAATACTAGTGATTTTTGCTACTTTTCAAAATGGGAAAAAATGTATTAAAAATGAGCATGTAGATACACTCGAGCATGGAAATCTCGAAATCACGGAAATCTCAAATTCGGTACAATTCCCCGTTTTAATTCCTCTATTTCGTTAGGATTGGCAACACAAAAATCTCGAACACTTTCCAGGGCCAACACGGAAATCTCGAACAAACTGGAAATTCCCTTGAATTTTTTTTTTTGGTGTGAATTGTTTGTGCTGAACGGAAACGAAGAACAGACTGGATAGCTATTGGAAAAACCAAGAAATCTTCTATGATTACAAGGCTAGCATCACATTCTGTCTTCACGGTAATCTGCAACCGGAAGAAACAAAGATGACACTTGAGTCCAGCGAAGAGGATCATTGAGAACCTGTGCTGGAAATCATGTCTCTCTAAGTAAAGTGAAATGAAGCAAAATATGAAAAGGAATATAATATTTTGGAGTGAAAAAAAAATATTGGATCAATTCCTTGTTGCCTCAGTATGAAAAGTGAGGGCTTCAAAGAAGTCAACAAACTATAATTAAAGTAGTAGTAGTAGTAAGCTTCGCAGTCTGAATGACATTTGCTGAGAATTGTGTGATTCAGTCACGGTCGATAAGTATAGCTGCTCTCTCCATCCATGTTGTTAATTGTTTCCATTGGTATATATTATATGCGTATGTAAAAGCTGGGGTTTGGCTATACATGTCACTCAATATCAATTTTTGCATGCTAAATACATAGCTAGGCCTGGATTTAAAATAAACAACAGATATATTGAGGGAATTATATTAACACATTTATCTTTCATCTCTGGATTTAAAATAAACAACAAATATATTGAGGGAATTATATTAACACATTTATCTTTTACGTTATAATATACCATCTTGCTAGACCATTGGGATTACAAAATTTTAGTCGATAAACAGTCAACATATTTTAAATTTGTTTATTAGGAACGAAGAAAAATACACCCATACTTTATCATGTTTAGCATGGATCACTGATAATAGGAAGTTTTTATATCATCATCAACATCATCATCTCGATTGTTTATTTTTTATTTGTTAAAAGCTTAAAGCATTTGCATTCTACTTGCTATTTAAAAGACCTACTGGTCAATGCTGATAGAAAATTTTTTTTGGGAAGTTGAGTTGTTTACCGCCATCATGATCTTCATTGTTTATTTTCAATTTTTAAAGCTTAAAGCATGAATTTCAAACTCCATGTATATCTAGTCCATATAATGTTGATAAAATAAATTTTCTTTTCAAAAAAGGGGGGAAAAAAAGAAGACATACAAATCTCGAAGGTAATCGAACCGGCAATGTTATTTTCAATTACACCAGGAGGTAACCATCTAATCTAAATGATTTATTTTTATTTATTGGTACATTTCTTTTTTTTAAATTCAGATCTGCATCTATAGCTCTATTGATGAAAAAAATTAATTACTTATTTAATTAGGTGATCAATAATAATAATAATAATAATAATAATAATAATAATAATAATAATAATAATAATAATAATAATAATAATAATAATAATAATAATAAAATAATATACATTTTCTTTTTTTCTTTCAGAAAGTACAACAGGTCCGGTTGAATTGTTTATGATGTCGTAATTATTATTCCCGTTTAATTAAATTTTCACCCCTTTTCGGAGACATTTTATCAATTTACTTTTCAGCACTATTTACTTAATTATTCAAACCAGCGACCGCCTGAGCTCTAGCCCTTCAGTCTTACTTTTCAACACAAACAGCACCATGTTTTTGTGTCGAACACAGTGCTGCAATTGAGTTTCTATCCTGGCAGTGAATTTTTTTTTTTTTTGACAATCAGATGCCTAGAGCAAGATTAAACTCATTTCATTTCAAATTTCAGTCAATTTCAAGCACACATAGAGTAAATATTCAAATTTGCTAAGGCTACATAGAAAATGGGACAGACTGCATATCTTCTATCTTCAGCGTCTCACGATTTTAATATGGTTTAAAACCAAAACAAGAGTAGTTAAAAATACAAAAACCAAACTAGAAGTTACATTATGT
>NW_027622387.1:0-12994 GCF_034508935.2 Berghia stephanieae
AAAGTGCCCAAAAAATCCTTTAAAAAATCCCAAACATCAATCATTTCATTAGCCCGGAAATGACCTAAACCTTGAAAAAAGAAACATAACACTACGGCTGTACTCCGTATTTTCCTATCAAGGAAAAGTGTATAACCCGGTCGTGTCAGTGAAATAAATCCACATTGAGAGCTTTCATTGGCGGTTTGAAATGTTTGTAAATACAATGATAAGGTAGTTAAAATATATCGGTCGAAACCAACCCCTGAGCTAGTTGGTGAATGCTTTGATGATATTTATTATACCGTGCGGGCGGGGGATACGTATTTTTTGTAAAAGTGTGTGAGGGAAGAGGGAGGGGGGGGGGGGGGGGGTTTTGAGGAAAGAGAGTTGAAGGGAATGTAATATGCTTTTATTATTACATAATACATACATGCATGTCTTTAGCTGCTGTTGCTGGCTGGCTGGGGTCATGCAATATGACATGTCTGTATATATTTTCGAGGCGAAAGACACTTGGCAGTGACCATATTATCTTCACTTTGAAGCTGCTCCTGTTGTGTAATGTGGCAGCGGTTTGTAGTCTGCTGCTAGCTGCTGCGCTCGTAGATAGATAGTAGATAGAGAGATTTTTATAATTGTATCCACGTTATACATGCTACATATTTATTTTCATGCAAAAGAGAAGGTCGTGGGTTTGTTTTGTTTATTTGATTGTTTGTTTTATTGTTTATTCGTTTGTTTCCATGTTTCATTATTATTGTTATTTGATTCCCATTTACTTTTTGTCGTTTATCCTTATTTCAAATAATATTACTGTCGTTGCAATTATTGTTATTGTTACTACTACTACTACTACTACTACTACTACTACTACTACTACTACTACTACTACTACTACTACTACTACTACTACTACTACACTACTACTACTACTACTACTACTACTACTACTACTACTACTACTACTACTACTACTACTACTACTACTACTATACTACTACACTACTACTACACACTACAACTACTACTACTACTACTACTACTACTACACTACTACTACTACTACTACTACAACTACTACTACTAACTTACTACAACTACTACACTACTACTACTACTACTACTAACTATACTTACTACTACTACTACTACTACTACTACTATTATTATTATTATTATTATTATTATCGTCGTCTTCATCGTCATTATCATCGTTACATATTATTATCATGTCATCGTCTTTCATCCAAATTCCCCTAACCATCCAATTATAGCGTGTCATTCTTCTGGACCACACATGAGTAGCAATGTTTTGTTTATCTTTTCTCCTTTATTTAAAGATATTGAATTTATTTATTTATTAATTAGATGACTTTTAAAAGTAATTAATCGTTTAATTTCATAATTTATTCATTTGATGAAATATTCTGTAAATGTTAACTAATATTTTTAAAATTCTAAATTTCATGAAATCTTATGACATTACCAGTACTTGGAAAGTTAATCGAATGACTAATTATAGGTGGAGTTAATGACCGTATTGTTTTCCCTCCCCCTCCATCTCTGTCTTTCTCTCCTCCCCCCCCCCCTTCTCTCTCTCTATCTCTCCTTCCCCGCTCCCCTCTCTCTCTCCTCTCTCTCCTCTCTCTCTCTCTCTCTCTCTCTCTCTCTCTCTCTCTCTCATTTACTCTCTCCCTCTCCACCCCCTTTTCTCTCTCTGACTGAAAAATTAACGGCTTTTGTCCTGCTGGAAGCTTTAATTATTTTTTTTTTAGATTTTTTTTTTCTCGCTCCTTTTGATCTATTTAACGAAAGTGCTGCATATTCTTATCATCAATAGAAATGCCATCACCGTAAAGGTCTCTGTAATCATTACCATCACAACCCAAAGCATTGTTATCATCGCCATAGGGATCACCATTATTATCGAGATCGACAGTATATCCATTATTATCATAATCTCCAAGTTCTTTTCTTTCTTTTCTTTCTTGAGAAAGAAAATAATTATTACTAAAACAACCTCAATGTAAACGTTTGAATATTTCTGAATATCAAAAGTTTGAGCTTAATTTTAAATTAAAAGAACATATTGGAAACATTTTGTTTTGCAATGACCCCAAAGCTTCAGCCCCTGAGTAAAAGTGTGTGGTGTGTGTGGTGGTGGTGGAGGGGGGGGGGGGGGGGTACAATTAATCACAATTCGAACTCGGACCAGGTTATTCTCGCTCAACGAGATTCCACATGACTTTCGTACCCTTGTCGTCCTTGAGAAGTTTATGCTGTGCACATCATACATCATGAGGACGGTGGGAAACGCTCTACTCTGGCCGAAATATTGTTTGTTATGACAGGCATAATAAGATCGTAGTAGACATATATCTGCTACAGATAGCTGCTAGCATGGGATGATGGCATGCCATACACAGCGAGCAGCTGCCAACGGTAACGATTAATGTTTGATGGTGTGTGTGTGTGTGTGTATGTGTGTGTGTGTGTGTGTGTGTGATGACCTTGTAAGTGGCTGGAGGATGATGGGATATGTTACCTACAGTGGATTAAAATGGTAAAAGATTTTATGCTGATGATGTTTGGTTTACATGCAAGATCATAATATCATATTATCGACGACCGTGAAGAAATTGATAATCGATATAATGCCACCGGAAATGGCCATGACTCCTCAGACTCGCAAGCCCCCCCCCCCCCCCCCCCCCCCCCCCCCCCCCGCTTTCTCTCTATCTTTCTCACACAAACACGCGCGCGCACCATATTCTGACTTTCCCTCTCATATTCTCTCTCTCTCTCTCTCTCTCTCTCTCTCACACACACACACACACACACACACACACACTCACTCACTCACTCACTCACACACACAAAGCTTCCGCGGCATTCTGATTACACCCAACTAAACTAGATTTCATCCCGATAACATACTACACAATGTCATGATGGGTTGTACGGTAAGGCAACCCCCAATGTCAACACGATCTCCTAAAACAATTGTTTTCAACCCTGCATACAAATGTTGTTGTTTTTTTTTTTAATGTGTTGAATTAAAATAGATAATAAAACAATTTTAATCACACTACTTTTGTAAAGGTAAAATCGTAAAGGTTCATTTTGTAAATTTTGTTCGATTGTATTATGTTGTGAGCATTCACTGTTTGTCTGAGGAACACATTGACATGTTGGTAGTCATATGTTGTTGTGGTATAGTAGGGCAAATCACTGTTCCATTTCTATCTACTGCATAATCATTATGATGGTAATGGTGATGATGGTGGTGGTGGTGGCGGTGGTGATCTATATCATCGTTGTTGTTATTATCATCATCGTCATCATCATTATCATTATATTTATAACATTATCATTATATTTATAATAATAATAATCATCATCATATCTTGTCGCGCCAGTGAGTCAGCCAGTCCCGGGCAGTCTGGTTGCATTCCCTCAGGTCAGCATTGGTGCAGTGAGGTCCCAGCGAGCATTCGGACAGGATGTGGTCCATGGTCTGTCTGGGGTGACCGCATGGGCATTCAGTGACCGGTGAGATTTTCCATTTAAAGAGGTTGGTGGCGGTGTTTCCCACCTTTGCTCTAGCTCTGTTCAGCGCCACCCATTCTTTTCTTTTGAGGTCTGTGCCTGCTGGGAGCTTTTCTGTTGGGGGCTGGAGGGCATCGTTTGCTGTTTTGTCCCATTCTACCCATTTGTCCAGGCGGAAGAATGCTGAGTGGTCTGGGTGAAGGCTCTCTACTGTGAGGAAGCTTTTTCTTGATTTGAGCCTGCTTTTGGGGCAATTGTGGTCATGAAGGGGGTGTCTCTGGTCCATTTCCTGTTTGTATTTTTGTATTTGGGCATGAGCTTCCCTCCGGATGTGTGGTGGGGCTATTCCTGCTGCACGGTAGACCAGTGGTAATGGTGTTGCTCTCAGCTGGCCCGTTATGATCCGGCAGGCGTTGTTGAGCTCGGGGTCTAGCTTGGAGGCATGGCATGATCGGGCCCATACAGCTGAGCAGTACTCCGCAGTTGAGTAGCTGAGGGCCAATGCTGTGGTCCTTAGAGTTTTAGGGTCAGTTCCCCAGTTCATGTTTGCCAGCTTTCCAAGGAGGGCATTACGCGTGGACACTTTTGCCTTGGTCTTCCTCACGTGTTCTCTGAAGGACAGAGTCCGATCAAGCGTCACTCCGAGGTACACTGGGTGGTAGTTGTACTCTAATGTCTGGCCATTCCACTTGATGTTAAGTTTTTTGTGGGCTTGGTGGTTGTTGAGGTGAAATGCACACACTTGTGTTTTCCCTGGGTTGGCGTTCAGCGAGTTTTTAGTGTAGTACTTTGTAAGGGTGTCTAGGGCATTTGTCAGTCTGCTCTCGATTGGTTGGAAGGACACATCCTGTGTTGCGAGGCATAGGTCATCAGCATATATGAATCGGCGGATATTTGGGAACTCAGGCTGATCATTTGTATATATGTTGAAAAGTGTTGGAGCTAGCACTGATCCTTGGGGAAGACCATTCTTCTGGGTGCGCCACCTGCTCTTCCGGCCATCCATTTCAACAAAGAAGCGCCTGTTTTCGAGAAGTGACTGGATAATATTTACAATTTTCTTATTCTTTATCATTTTAGCCACTTTGAGGAGTAGGATCTTGTGATTCACTGTGTCATAGGCTGCAGTGAGGTCGACGAAGATTGTGCCAGTGACCCGTTTTGTCTCAAACCCATCTTCTATGAATTGTGTAAGGTTAAGAAGTTGACCACATGTTGACCGTCCTGGTCGGAATCCAGCCTGGTCTGGAGACAGTTGTTCGTCTAGACTGGGTGACATGCGGGACATAACCATTCGCTCAAATAGCTTGTATGCGATGCACAGGAGGGAAATCGGGCGATAGCTTTTCTTGGATTTTGGATCTTTCCCCGGTTTCAGTAGGGCGACTACTCTTGCTTTCCTCCATGCACTTGGCAGCCTGTTTGTCCTTGCGCATACATTGAAGAGGTCCAATAGCCAGGATAGGGTTCTCGGGCCAAAGTGTTGAATCATCTCAGTTGTGATTCCATCCAGTCCAGATGCTTTTCCTGCCTTCAGATGGGACAAGGCCTCTAGTAGCTCCTCCAGGGTAAAAGAGTCAAGATGATCTTCACTATCCTTGAGGGCTTTGTCCATTTCACGTTTCAGGGCTTTTAGTTGGCCTCGTGCTTTCTTGGCTGGTTTCCCATTCAGTAGAAGCTGATGTGCTACCTGGTTAGGTGTTACTGCAGCCACTCTTGTCTGGGTATTTTTGTCATTATTCAGTTTTGAAATTGTAGTCCAGGCCTTTTTGCTGTTTAGGGTCATATTGGTGGAGGTTATTAATTCCTTCCATCTTTCCGATCTTTCATCGGCTATCATTGATGTGAGTTTTTCACCCAGTTCTAGGGTTTCTTCACTGAAAGGATCCACCTTGTATGATTCAATGTATCTTTCATATAGTTTCTTGCTTTCATCTTGGAGACATGGAATATAACTTTTTCGGCATCCTCTGGGGATGTTTTTCTTTGCAACTTTCCATATGAGTGTTCTAAAGTCGTCGTATCTCTGTGGGTCACTTTTTATATTGGTGATCTTATTGTCTAAATCTTTAGTAAAGTTTTCCCAATTTGCTTTTCTAAAATTGAATCGTGGTATCGCATTTGATTCGAGGGCTTTAACAGCTGGTTTGATGCTGATGGTAATAGGCCTGTGTTGAGATTTCGGTATAGGCTCACCTACAGTCCTTTCAAAGTTTGAGAAGTGTTGAGAGGATATGAATGCCAGGTCCGGATTGTAACCTTTCTTCCACCGGGCACTCATAAAGGTTTTCTTGTCTTTGGGGTTATGGAGGATTGTGAGGTCATTGCCGGCCGCCCATTCCTCAACAGCATCTCCGTCAAGGTTATTTTGCTCATATCCCCATATAGTGTTATGGCTGTTAAAATCTCCAATGATCAGAGTTGGTTTTCTATCGGATAGATTCATTTGGGGCCACTTGAATGGGGTTAATGGAGGTTTGTACACAGATATGATGGTAATCAGTGTTGTTTCTACTCTGAGAATCTCAATGTCATTTTCTGAGTGATCATCGCTTTTCAGTATGGTAGATTTTTCTCGAGTGTACATGGCACTTCCATATTTTGGGTGTTCGTGGTGTATTAATAATAATAATAATATTATTAATAATAATAATAATTTTTTTTTAAATGATAATTATTATTATTATTATTATTATTATTATTATTATTATTATTATTATTATTATTATTATTATTATTATTATTATTATTATTATTATTATTATTATTATTATTATTATTAAACTTCATTGTGGATATGGTATGGCAATGACATTCAAAACAGAACAAAAAAAAAAACACAATAAAAAAACTATTGAAATAGCGTCACGCAGGTTAATTCGACCACTTATATACTCGTTGATAGTTATTGTTCAGCTCATGCATAATTAATGTTTTAGCGGTAAATTCATTATTTATGCCAATACGTAACAGCTATCAGCATCATCCAATGTATTGATCGACCATAATACGTCGACAGTCTATCAAGTTTCATTAAATAAATTGTCACAGCCTTTTAGGCGTTATACGACGTATGATATGATATTAATAAAGTATACCATTTAAAAGGTTTAACAAGGGCAATGCACTCTCTCTCTCTCTCTCTCTCTCTCTCTCTCTCTCTCTCTCTCTCTCTCTCTCTCTCTCTCTCTCCCTCTCTCTCCCTCTCTCTCCTATGGTGGACGGGGAGGTCACTGTTGCTTTCTACAACCCCTCTATATTATTTCTTTTTCCATCTTGTTTTCTGTCTTTGTCTTGGAATGACATTACATACTTGGTTTTGTCCTGGCCCAGGCTGGAGACCTTTGCCGAAATGGTAATGTTATAGCACTAGTTTTGGGAGATTGTATATTTTATTCCATTGCAAATGTTTCTGAATTGTACAGGCACAGCTTTTGATTTGAATGTATTTTGTAAACATTTGAGTGCATTCCTTTTAGCGTTCCTTCACTATTCCGTGTTGTTGCCTTTGACATTCATAATTTTGATGTGTTTTCCATTGACTATTCCTGGCAATCGCGGTTTAATACTCTTTAACTGCTGAAAGGTGTTCAAATAACAACAATACGAACATTGTACCAGCAGAGACCTCTTTTCTCCCCCCCCCCCTCTCTCTCTCTCTCTCTCTCTCTCTCTCTCTCTCTCTCTCTCTCTCTCTCTCTCTCTCTCTCTCTCTCTCTCTCTCTCTCTCTCTCTCTCTCTCTCTCTCTCTCTCTCTCTCTCTCTCTTTTACCACGGCTGGTTTGTATGGGTCGATTTCAGATAAATATAGGCCGGATCAGGTGAGTTGGAATTATCAAAAGAGGGCTAAAATAATAGTGCAGGACAACATTTCAGGAAGTTTGCGGTGCATGTTACCTCAATTACCAGATGATCAAATTATGGCTCTCTGGGTGGGGTCTTTTGAGGGCAGGAGGTCACTTGCTATGTCTTCTATCCCCCCACATCTGTTTTATGAGTTGGTTTCTGTCTTTGTTTTGGAATGGGATTACTTAGTTTTGCCCTGACCTTTGCCGGAGTCTTTGGCTGAGGGGAAACAGTCAAATTTGTAGTATTAGTTTTGGGAGATGTTTCTTTACCCTTGTAAATCAATGTTTTATTATCATCTCTCTGTTATGTATTGTTATGTTGTTTTTTTTTTTATGTTTTATTTTGAATGTGTTAGTGATTTAGAAACATTTTGAGTGTATTCCTCTGGGATCCTGAGTTTATGTCTGGATGAGACGTTTTGGTGATCCCTCACTATGTACACTGAAATTATAGTGTGTTCCATATTTGAACCAATTTCCCTTTGTCTTACTGTTTCTTTGACGCTTTAATTGTAAGTCTAGAATTTTTTGACTATCCCATTTTCTTCCTTTTTACTGGCACAGTAAAAGTGTCGCGAGCAGCGTAAAACCAATATAAACATAAAAACAAAAACAAATTTTGAATCTCAATTGTCACGTCAGGTTTAGCGTGATATAAATCGTGATGGGTTGGAAACCCAGTGGTTATAATGTTTTATCAACAGAGAACATTTCATGTCAGATCGTATCATGTGATCTACGAGCAACTTATCAACCTCTTGGTTATAGATCACCATGCCCACTCTCGTTTGACAAATGGCGTGTTCGATCAAAGACGCCACGATTGCGTGACTCATCGTCCATTTATATTGTTATAATTTTTTTTTTTTTTTAAATTCTGATTTGTTTGTTTTTTTAATTTGTATTTTTAATTGAAGATCTAAATATAGAAACATAATGATAAATCTCAAGACTGCGATTTGCATCACCGAGCCGCTATTGTACACGTCTTGTCTTCTTAACTGGTATTGAATAGCTAAGGTTTTCTGAATGCACGCTTGATTTAGAATGTAGTCATCTGCTGAAGAAACGGTGGAAATGAGGACCTCGAAATACCCGAATCGTCTCGTAATGGAGGCGGAGTTCTGGCCATGCATGCGATGTGACAATATGCGAGTCTACAGATCATGATCAAATACGTATCATCATCATCCTTGATCATAATGTAAATGGTGCTACTCGAAGCTCAAAGAAATAAATAACAATGTGAAAGATTCAATTTAATATACGAAAACAGATAAAAAGGACGTTTCGGGTTTCCCCTTTATCAACAAGACAGGATCATAGGACGGGTCATTCGCCGCATCACAATTTGCAAACTGTCGTAATGAATCAAACAGGATATGAAGTGAGTAGAAAAGTGCCAGAAGACAATAGAGAATAAATTTTTTTTTTTTTTTTTTTTTTTTTCGCGGCGGTCGTGGGGTTTGAACCTGCGACCTTATTGGTACGACAACTCCGCCTGGCAGGTGAGAGCGTGGCTCTACCGTGTGAGCTATCCACGAACACAAAATATTCGTTTCAAACCCAAAGTCATTTCTAGATCCCTCTCTCACCCACTTCTTGAGATCGCCGATTCGTAATGAATCAAAATAGCATACAAAATTATAACTTTTTCAACACAATTTTGATGGGGCGACAAAACCAGCTGTCAATAGTTTTTTGTTTTTGTTTTTGTTTGTTTGTTTGTTTGTGTATTTTGGGTTTTTGTTTGTTTGTTTGTTTGTTTGTTTGTTTGTGTGTTTTGGGTTTTTTGTTTGTTTGTTTGTTTGTTTTTTTGTTGGTGTTTTTTTAATTTTTTTAATTGACACTTAATTTATGTCCTTGTCTATACTAGTTAGATTGACACTGCCCATCTATGTTTTAGAACAGTGGGTGGGGAATTGGATTGAATATTTATATATAATTCAGAATTTACATTGTCGTGCTCACAAAGCTACTATTTCGGCATCGTTGTATGTTAATAATAAGATTGGTCATTCATTGAAGTATAACATAATATTTTGCCCGCCCAAGTTATGAACACATATTATTTAACCTAACCTCTGTCCGAATGGAATAGCCGAATGGTTACCAGATGTTATGTTATAATTTTATGAATTGTGTTATGGCATCGCCTGTCGTGGATTATTATGACTACAATGGTTCATTGCCTGTTCGTGATGTGAACGTGACAAGCCATTAATTATCTGATTATTCAAAACATGTAATGATAGATGTCATTAGATTGCTGTTTATATAAAGTTTTGATTTTCTTTCGTCTGTGAAATGTGTGTGTGTGTGTGTGTGTGTGTGTGTGTTTGTGTATGTGTGTATGCTTTTTTGTCTTATTGTCAGTATTCTTTTCAACATTTTTTTGTCTTTGACTTGCTTTTCCATCTCTCTCTCTCTCTATCTATCTATCTATCTATCTCTATCTCTCTCTCTCTCCCTATATATATATATATATATATATATATATATATATATATATATATATATATATATATATATATATATATATATATATATAATATATGTGTGTGTGTGTGTGTGTGTGTATGTGTGTTTTATTACTTAAGATAATTTCGACAAGTATTTCAATGGCTAAGCATAATCCAGCATGGTAAATGTCGGTTATTTCACCATTTTTTATCACATAATTATTGAATGACTTTTACACAATTTCGGCCAACCACATAACAGGGAATATGCATCGAATCAATGAAGACCGACCTCTTCTATCATATTGATTAAAGACCATTATTTAATTTTTGCCCGACTTGTGCGTCTCGGTGATCACTGTTAATGGAAAAAATAAACGTTTCGAGTGGCCCTCTTAGTTCACCTTTTTTTAAAAAATTGTTTTAAAAAAATTAAGGATGGTGGGTTATCATGTAAATTTAGAGCATGAAGCCAGTATAAAAACAAAAACAACATCATCACCGTCATCATCATCATCGTCGTCGTCGTCATCATCATCATCATCATCAACAACAACAAAAATGAAAATTATAAGCTATACAATAATTTCAAGCACTGTAAATAAAACGAAATAAAAGCATGACATTTGCATTATTTTATTTAGAGGCGTGTGTGTGTGTGTGTGTGTTGTGTGTGTGTGTGTGTGTATTTGTGTGTGTTTTGTCGTTCATGTATTTCTGTTTTGGAAGATTTATATTATTTTTAAAATGTACATCCTGGTTTTTAAAACCCTCATCATCATAATAATGTCACCCGCACAAGTCGTGAAGGCAGATCGTTTTTGAAACGTATGGGGTCATAATGATATGTTAATATTGATAAACGTTTCGGCAACGCGCCATTATGCTTACCCCGGGTGAAGGTCGTATCTCAGCCTACCTGAAAATGTGGCCCATCGCCTCAAAACGGTATTATGTTGGAGTGAAAAATATCTGAAAAAGTGTCTGAAATGTACCAGACAAAGCAAAAAAAAAAAAAAGAAAAATACAGGGGGGGGGGGGGGGGGGGGGGGGGGGGGGGGGACCCAAATATCAGCCTGCCTGCCTTGACTAGGGATCGAACCTCAGACCTCCTGATTGGCACTTTTGTAAGTGATACTGATGGTAAAAATGTAATGTATAGTCACAAAGATGGAACCTGAATCAAGAGTGTTTATTTTATTGAGGAGAATTAATATGATTTCATGTGCATAAATCCATAATCACTATGAATCCATAATCACTTACTATGTCTGATTATTTTGAATTTATTAAATATTCTTTTATTTTGGGTATCCACTTCATCTGACAAAACAACAAATTACAATTCAATTCCCATTTTGCTCAGTCATATTTGTGTCACGTGAGAAGCTATACCAGATATGCAATTTCCTTGAAAAGATGAATCATTTTCGATATCTCTGACTCTGTACTTTTATCCCTTACTTAGTATAGGGTCCCCACCCACGCTTTCTCGGGTAATTTCTTTTCTTTCTCTGTAGCAGCCTGTCGAATCACAATTCCTTCTCCTTTCAGGGTTTTGTATGGAGCGGCTACAAACAGAAGAGTTTGGCTTCTCCGCTTCGCCCAATCTGTACTTCAGAACCAATTGTTGGATAATTCATTTTTAAGCACCTGCCCAATATTTGATTAGAAAAGAAAAAGGGGAAGTATAATTATCCGATTTTATGAAGCTCTCAAATTAATTTTCAGTAACTCGATTCTAGGAAAGCACGGAAGAAGAAGTAGACCATGTAACATATATTAGGAAATCATGTTTTTCATTTCATTCCCTGGAGGGGGTCATTTGGCCTCCCATTGTGAGCAAGAGATCACTTGCGTCTCCTATTCCCCCCCCCCCCCCCCTCTATATCTGTTTTTAAAATTTTCTCTTGGGTCTTTTTGTTTTGTTTTTTTGTCTTTGTACGGCTATGTGGTCTAGTGGTATGACACTCACTTTTGGATCGGTAGGTCCTGGGTTCGAGCCACGCTCGGCGCATAGTTGAGTCCTTGGAAAATACTCTTTACTCACATTCTCTCACCGTACTCAGGTGTAAGATGAGTACCTTGTCGTCTCCAGCTTGTCTTTGTCCGAAAAAATTGTAATGTCGCCTAACAGGCGTCATGTCACGTCCTATATGTTGAGTGTTGCTGTTGGCCAGGACCCCTTGTAAAGGACTTTGAGCACGTTTAGTTGATATCATTGTTTTTTTATTTATTTATTTATTTATTTTTGTCTTGAATGAGATTATTTGGTTTTGTCCTGGCCCTTGCCGGAGTTCTTAGCTGGATGAAAACAATCAAATGTATAGTGTTAGTGTTGGGAGGTGAAATTTTCTCCCTTGTAAATCATCTTGGATCTTTTAATTTTAATTCTAGAATTTTTTAATTTTTTTTACTATCTCATTTTCTTCCTCTTTACTGGCGCTGATATGACCTATTTGTGTTGCAAGAGCCGTGAAACTTTTAAAAACAAAAACAAACTGTCATTTCAGACTCGCAGCCTCTCTCTTTCTCTCTCTCTCTCTCTCTCTCTCTCTCTCTCTCTCTCTCTCTCTCACACACACACACACACACACACACACACACGACCACATTCTTACTAATAAATATCAATAAAGATAAATAATGGAGAGATTGTTGGAATCTATTGTAACTATTTCTCTTTGTCTGAGACGTCTGCGTTGTCACATAATTGTTGCGGGAACTCAGCCCTAAACCCGTCTTATTATTGTCCCTTGATAAATTGTTTACCATCTTCCTTTTCATAGGACCAGGAATGCCATAAAAGCAGACCATTCTACTTGGGTGAAGAATTAATAGAGCTAGGAATTTTTGGCACCAACTGAAGAGCTGGATAATTTGATAATTATCTTTAATTCCGTAACATTTGAAAAAGAATGTTTTGTGTTTGTCTCATTTATCATTTATTAAGATATTTCGAGTACTATTAAATCCAATTGAGGACATGTTGATATAGTTATATAATTATGGGTGAAAAACAAAAAAAAACAACAAAACATACGATTAAAAAAAAAACAACAAAAAAACAACTCAATAGCAGTCTGTAAAAGGTCTAAGCGCCGTTAAACTCCCGTATTTTTTTTCTTCCCCCCCCCCAAAATTTCCCCAAAA
>NW_027622388.1:0-5000 GCF_034508935.2 Berghia stephanieae
CTAACCCCCCCCCCCCCCCCCCCCCCCCCCCCCCCCCCCCCCCCCGATGGTATTCAAACAGTTCTGACACCACACAATTTGACATCCGTGCAAATTTTTCGAAACATATTTCTATTTCATTGACCCTACTGTCAATTACACATTTCAAGTACATCCCCAAATACCTTTCCTTGCACCTGTTCAAACCCCCGAGAATTTTACCTTTTTTTTTTTTTTTACTTTTCAGTCCTAGATATTACTTCTTTTAAGAGAAAATGAAGTGAAAGTAAAGGTCTGGAAATCATAGAAATCAAGACCTTCATTGATACAATTGAAATATACAACTTTTTTATTTCACAAGTGGCACTTGAGAATGTTTTGGTGCATGGGGTAAAACGGTCAAAGAATTCATCCGCTCTTAAACTCGGACAATAAAAACATGAATATCGGAGACGGACTGTGACCATAATATTATCAAATAAAACATTCACTCTTCAACCGCCAGACTCAATGGCTTTCAAGCTAGCTCAATGGCTTTCAAGCCATAATTTATCTGTTAAGAAAGGCTGTCCTAGTCTGGTTTTTTCTTCGGTTTTTTTTTTTTCAAAGACAGCAACAACAACAGCAATGCGTCTTAGGCTCCTTTGAAATCAGAGTCGCATCGCTAGTTTAATTCTATCTTCTTTATAATTAGAGCTTTTGTATAGCGCAATATCCACTACATGTGCTCAAAGCGCTTTACAAAGGGTCCCTGACCAATAGCAACACGTAACATGTAGAACGAGACATTACGCCTGTCAGGCGATACTACAATAAAATTTTCCCGGACAGAGACAACGCTGTTAACGGCCAGGTACTTATTTTACACCTGAGTACGGTGAAAGAATGTGAGTAAAGAGTCTTTTCCAAGGAGTCAACTATGCGCCGAGCGAGGCTCGAACCCAGGACCTTCCGATCCAAAAGCGAGTGTCATACCACAAGACTACATCGCCGCACGTTGCACTGAACTTTCTCACAGTAAGTAACTGAAACCGATCGCACATATGTGACCCTTTGTCCCAAAACGGTATTATGTCGGATTTAACCAGAGGCCAATTAAGGGATTTTTAAGTTGGAATGACAAGAAATTTGAAATTATAGTTGATGTCAGTTTAAGAAGTTTATCCAATCTCCGCATACCGCTCAACAACCATTTAAGCAAAATTACAAAAGACACATCCCCTTCCTGCCCCCTATGTCAACACCCCAATGAAACAGTAACACACCACTTGCTTGAATGTCAACCTCTTCAAGACCTGAGATGCACATTCCTCCCACCAAATCCAAGCATCAGTAACACACTTTATAGTCACCTGGAACAACTACAAAAGACGTCTAGCTTCAGCGTCATGGCACCAGACCGAAGGGCTAGAGCTCAGGTGGTCGCTGGTTCGGATAAAAAAAAATAAATAAATCCAATCTCCTCAATAAAACATGAAAACTTAACCCTCGTCCTCATATTTTGACAATAAATTTAAATTTTAGCATCGACTTCATCCCGACATAATAACGTTTTGAGACGAGGGGTCACATATTAAATTGAAGCTTAGATTCAATTTCACATTGTTTTTCATTTCATTTTAAGTGATAACTGTATGACCCAACATGTAGCGCTTTGAACACATTCAATATCACTCTCTATATGAAAAGATGATCGAAGGAAAGAGAGCTAGAGGAAGACAAAGAATGACTTATCTAAATAACCCAAGAATGGCCAAAATGTGACTTAAAAAGCAACACAGATTTCATGCGCACCGCAGAGGATCGTGATTCGTGGAGACAGCTGACCGGCAACGTTCTCAAGAGCACAAGCCACGACGGATGATGATGAAGATGTATAAAAGCTCTCATTTTGTTTCTTTCTTGGTGAAGACGGCTGTTTGGTACTGAAACCTAATAAATAGAGGTGCCTAAATGAGTCAATAAAATGGAGATAAAGATAAAGGGAGTAAATCTGACTCATGAATGAATAACAGATTTATTCCCTTTATTTATCTTTATCTCCATACTGAAACCTAACCCCGTCTGAAAATAATAATAATAATAATGCTGAAAACTTATATAGCGCTATAACTCCGAGACACCAGACTCTAAGCGCTTAAATTACAAATTACTTTGGCTGAAACATAATCATTTACACACCACAAGCACACACACACACACACACACACACACATACACACACACACAAACCAAACCTATCTTGCTTCTCATACCATCTACTAAAATAGTTAAACTAATGATGCAAAATGAAATTGAGAAGAGAAAAAAAATGATTTTTAATCTTTTAAAAATGGGGCTTAACACAATCAGGAGCAGTGGTCCAAGGTTATGATTTATTGTATCAAATATGTACCTACTCGTATTGTCAACTTCCATACGGGTACTCAAGCAAAAGTTCGAATGTTTTTTCGTACGTAGAGGTGAATGAGTTTCTTACATTGCTTCCCTCTTTTTTGTTCCTCACAACAAAGAGCGGACAGGATGTTTCTATTGTTGTTGCCAGTTTCATTCTGTCTTTTGGTTCCATTGAATGATAAAGAGTGGGGGCGTGTATAGGAAAGTCTCATATGGCCCTAAATTGTATAGGGTTTTTTATGATGGGCGTGTTCCACTGTGAAGTGTGCTTCGTGAGATTTTGTGAGGTTGCATCGAATGTAACGGTGAGAAAAAGAAAAGATTGCAGTGTCTTGTTGTTGGCACGCTGAGAAAACGTGAAAGAAAGAGAAAGGGTGAGAGATGAAGTGGAGTGAGTGAGTGAGTGCAGTGACGTGTGTGTTTGTGTGTGTGTGTGTGTCTGTGTGTGTGTGTGTGTGTAAGAGAGAGAGAGAGATAGAGAGAGAGAGAGAGAGAGAGAGAGAGAGAGGAGAGAGAGAGAGAGAGAGAGAGAGAAAGAAAGAGAGTGAGAGAGAAAGAAAAAAAGAAAGAAAGAAAAAAAAAAAAAAAAAGAGAAGAGAGAGAGAGAGAGAGAGAGAGAGAGAGAGAGAGAGGTGGAGAGAGAGAGAGAGAGGGAGAGAGAGAGAGAGAGTTTAGACAAGTGAAGAAAACACGGGGGAGAACTATGAATATTTAGAGAAAGATTTATATTAACATCCATGTTCAATCTCATTTTCCCCCCTCTCATTTTGTAGATATCTAGTCTTGGATGTGAACCAGGATCGAATTACTCAATTTAACGACATAATATGTTACCCATCGTCTCAAAACGGTATTATGTCGGAACGAACCAGATACTTAAAAGCCGAATTAAATGTCAAACTGGTCAAAAATTTAAATTGTTGGCATTAGCACCCTAAAATATGGTATCCATTCTCCTCAATAAAACATACAAACTCAACACAAGTCTGATATTTCTGGCTATAAATTCATTTTTTTCAAAATCTTAACCAACCTAACTATAATTTGACTTTTTAGCATCTGGTCCATACCGACATAATACCGTTTTGAGACGAGGGGTCAGAATTGATAAATAACATATTAAAATAATATAGATAAAAAAATAAAATTCATTTATTAATCCATTGGGAAATGTATTTTTTGGTTTATTCCAAGGGATGACTGGAATAACCTAGGCGTCAGCCTCAGTGCAGCACCGTAAACTGGATTAGGGCGAGGCCACTTGCTCGAGGCCAAACAATGTCGTGGGTATTCGAACGCGGTACTTTTCGAGTACGAAGCGAAGACCGTACCACTGAGCCGTTCTGTTCCGTCATAATGGGCTCGACTGTACGCGTTACTGGACTGATGCTGGACGGAAGGGAAACACGATTACATGAATAAAACTACGTACTTGTGCGGCTATGTGGTCTTGTGGTATGACACTCGCTTTCGGATCGGAAGGTCCTGGGTTCGAGCCTCGCGCTCGGCGCATAGTTGAGTCCTTGGAAAAGGCTCTTTGCTCACATTCTCTCACCGTACTCAGGTGTAAAATGAGTACTTGGTCGTTAACAGCGTTGTCTTTGTCCGAAAAATTGTAATATCGCCTAACAGGCGTCATGTCCCGTCCTACAAGTTAAATGTTGCTGTTGACCAGGGACCCCTTGTAAAGCGCTTTGAGCACATTAAGTGGATATTGCGCTATATAAAGCTCAATTTTACTTCCACCTCCAGAAAAACAATAATAAAACATAGTGGTGAGATATTATCATGACCTGGGTAATGACGTAGCCATCGCGCTGACATTGACCAAAAAATGACGTCAAAATGCCAGTCTTTTGCCACAAAAGAAAACAAATCTTGAGTTTGTATTCAATAGTTCAACGAATGAAATAACTTGTTTCCATGAGTTCAACTAACGACAACTCACTAATGACGTCAAACTGCCAGTCCTTTTGGATTTCAGTATCAGGCTATAATATAACGATGGCTACGCACTGACCAAAAAATGACGTCAAAATGCCAGTCTTATATCACCTTTCCATGTGCTAAAGGTCATTGGTCACATTGGAAAGCGTGCTCAAAATGAACCACATAGTGAAAAATGTTCACAGTTTGAGAAATATCCAACGTTACAATTGGTCATTTTGCGCAGCACGACTCATGGGTATGTTTACAACTTTCATAAACAAAGCAGTTTGTTTAGATACATTGAGAATTGTCCAATCATTGTACAGCAACAAATCATGTGATCGATGACTAGGTTGGACGGAAACATGAAAAAAAGATAGTTTGCGCTTGGCAACATTGACAACGGAAGTATGACAAATAACGGACAAACACACAAAACTATGTGTAACCATAAACTTTTGTAGTCTGGTTCATACAGTTTAGTGAGGATTGCTCATAAACGCGGATGGCAAAAAACAATAAAAAAGACCCACGTGACGTCAACTTCGATCTATTTATAGCAACAGCGGCCATCGTGGCTCTAAACAAAGAAAATCGGTACTTTTCATTCCTCATGCTGGCTAGAACTTTTCATTTGTCTTGTGATCAGAACGTGTAAAAGTCAAAACATGATCAGATTTATAATGTTTTTTTTC
>NW_027622389.1:0-13006 GCF_034508935.2 Berghia stephanieae
CCTAATGAATTATTATTATTGAATCCATTATTATTACTATTACTACTACTACTATTGTTGTTATTATTATTATCATTATTATTGGTGTCCAGTGAGAGCATAATCTCCATTTGTGTAGCTCTTTAATTTGAATTATGCCTCTAACATAAATGATTTTCAACAATTAAAAAAGTTCCATTCGTTTATATGACGCCTGTATTTTACTCAAACCTTTCATAATGTATTGGAGATTTGCATAGGATATGGATGTTAGCCTCGATATACTTGAATATTCTAAGACAGTATTGATACTTTCACTATTTGTTACAAATATTATTTTAATTAAGAATAAAATTAAATCCACCTTTTGATTGGAAGGTATTCAATAAGAAAATCAATTGCTTATATTTGATTAAAGATGACAATGATTATTTCCCTTTATTAATTTATAGAAATATATAAATTTAATCCCTTTAAAAACATCTTCATCTGATTTAATTTTTTTTTTTTCAAGCAAGCTTTTGTAACGGTTTAGGTTCAAGAAAAATAAGTATACTCCATTTTTAGGTTGTTTTTATCTGTCAAAGTAAAGAAGTAGGAATTCTCTAATATTTAGAGGTGCATTTTACTATAACTACTATTATAGTAACTACTTAAAGACCATTTATGTTGCATGAAAGAAAACATATATGCAATCGTCTACTTTTTATCTGAACTCACCTAATTTTTACCCCAAAACGCCCCTCTCAAGTGATTGTACCAGGTTGGTAGTTATGCATTTCTAACCATCTTAAGTTATTTCAATTTATTTTACAATCGTGCTTCTTGTGTATTGGTCCTTATCAAAGTTGAGGCAGTTGAATTCTTTCTTTATATTGTCCGTTCTGAATTTTGATCTCATTGTGGAAAGCTCCCATAGCGGGCAGGGAGGTACACACTGTGTCTTCTATCCCCTTATATCTGTTTTCCAACATGCTTTCAGTCTTTGTCTTGGAATGAGATTACTTGTTTTTTTTCCTGGCCCTCGCCGGAGTCCTAGCTGGGAGGGAAGCAGTCAAATGCATATTTATTGTTTTGGGAGATGATATTTTTTTCCTTGTAAATCATCTCTCTGTTATGTATTATTACTATATTTGTTATTTTTTAATGTATAATGTAAGCATTTGAGTGTGTTCCTCTTTGTTGGATTTTGTTCTTGTGTCCGGATAAGACTTATAGGTGATCTCAAACTTAGTACATGGTGATACGCTCTTGGAATCTACATCTGATCCCTATTTGTTCCCAGTTCCCCTATGTCTTACTTTCTCTTGGATGCTTCAACTGTAATTCTAGAACTTTTTACTATCCAATTTTCTTCCTTTTTACTGGCGCTGATATAACCTAAATGTGTTGCAAGCGCCGTAAAACCCTTAAAAACAAAACAACAATCATTGTGGAAAGTGTCATTTTAACGATTCAAATGTGCTGGTACTAAACCCGATAATTGAGCAACATTTGGACTAGCCTCTGTCATCTCAAACTTGTTAGTGTTAGTAATAGTAATTAAAAAGGCTGACTTTTATATGTTGCGATTCGATGAAGGGGGGGGGGGGGGGGCTTCGGCACACATCGCCCCTCATCCCGGAAAAAATGAGCGTTCCTTATTTTATTTTTGAAAAGTTGGCAGCTATGTAGAACTATCTGAAAGAATCAGATATGGCAGAATAAAAAGTCTTTCTACTAACCCTAACTTAATTGGCCAATGTAGCTTTATGTTCAGCATTTTCTAGATACCTAATGTAAAATTTCACTATTCTTTTTATGATAGTTTTAAGAGTTTGCAATCTTTAGAGGTGACTGTCAAGAAATGACACCTCTGTGCATTTAATTTCATTCTTTCTTATCCCCTCATCCTTAATCAGAATAATAATAATTAATAATGAAAAAAAATGCAGCAACGACAGCTTAGAACGGCATAAAGTGCTTAAGAATTATTTTTTTTGCATTAAACTTTATTCAAACGATTTTCAACACTTTTGCTTCACAGTTTATGCTTTTTAACAAATGCAATTAAGCAACTTACCAGCAACAACATATTGGTTTGTTATCATTTGAGGGGTTTTATCAGTAAAACTGTTTCTATCCTTTTATGTTGCACTGTACACATAGCAAACTTCATGCTTTTATTTGGTGACCAAAGACTTATGTGATACAGTGGATGAATGTTTGTGATGGCTTTTGGAACTGAAATAAACCTGCAATATGATTTGTAGACTTCTATCGTTATGTATCATTTTTCGGTCAAATGTAAATGTAATTTTACACGAGCTTGATGTATCATAAAACCCACAATGAGCTCAACGTGCAGCTGGTAGTAGATTTATATGGACACGAACAACGTTGTTACAATTCAGTAACGTACTCCAATTAACACAAGTGAGACTGTAAATGAGACTTTTACAATGACTCTGCATCGCCACAAATATGGATTCGAACCCTGGCAACTCGGGCGTCAGACGAACTGTCTACCACGAAACCAAAGCAAGCATTGTGCAAGTTAAAGTGAATGAGATGTTGATTGAAGCCGTTCATTGTGTCCATCAGATCTGCTGTCCTATCCATCCAACTCCATTCACTCACTGGTGGGGTTCCCGACTTCCCATAATGGGCAGGGACGTACTCGTTGCGTCTTCTATCCCCCTATGTCTGTTTTCCAACTTGTTTTCTGTCTTTTTCTCGGATGGGATGGGATTACTTGGTTTTGTCCAGGACCTGGCTGGGAGGGAAACAGTCAAATGTATAGTTCGAGTTTTGGGAGATTATATTTTTCCCTTGTAAATCATCTGTCTGTTATGCTCTTTATTGTTTTGTTTACATATTATTTATGCTTTGTAAACATTTGAGTGTATCCCTCTTTGTTGGGACCTGTGCTTGTGTCTGAATGAGACGTTTAGGTGATCTCAAACTAAGTACTTTGATAGTGGGCTCTTGGAATCTACTGTTTCCTATTTGAAACAAATCCCCTTTGCCTTACTTTTTCTTGGGTGCTCTAATTGTAGTTCCAGAACTTTTTACTATCCCATTTTCTTCCTTTTTACTGGCGCTGATATGACCTTAATGTGTTGCAAGCGCCGTAAAACCCTTACAAACAAAACAAAACAAACCAAGTCCATTCAGTGGTATACAACAACAACAAATAAACTCCTCTGCCTGGTCCCTTCTATCTCTGATCTTAACCTGGGTCGTCAGGTTTCTAAAGGGGTCGGGGACTGCAAAAACAATGGCGCACGGAGCAACTGGAATATTTTTTGCCGTGTTTGATCCCAGGTTATTTCCCTGAGCGCCCCTTCTGAGGGATGGACCTTCCCAGGAGTTAGTAAATGCGTTGCTCGGCCACTTCACTCTACGCACACTGGGATAAGCTTCGACACTATGGCCATGAAGCTCTTAATCTTAAGGACTTACTTTATTTTAGACAATTTGGTGGTAGCTCACTTGAAAATGCACTCTTAGGTATACACATATATAAACATATACTGGGCTCCCTAAAAGGGTTTTTTAATGTGGTCTCCCTAAAAACATGTTTTTACCAAATGTCTCCTTAAAGCTACAGAAACACTTAGTAAAACATTAGGGGGACCGAGTAATTTTTCTATATACCATTGTGATCATCAAGCATCAGAATTGTGTTCATAAATCATTGTAGGGAATCAAACTATACTCATTTGAACAAAAATTGAACAGTTTAATCAATTTGAACAAGACATATGCTTGGTCCTCCAATTGGTGCATTTCACAGTGGTCACCTTAATAGGGATTGATACTTATATATATATATATATATATATATATATATATATATATATATATATATATATATATCCCTCTCCTCCCTCTCTCTCTCTCTCTCTCTATATATATATATATATATATATATATATATATATATATATATATATATATATATATATAAAGCTCAAGTATCTGATCGCCTTGAAATGATATTTTGTTGGGATGGTTTATTTCAATTGATTACTTAAGAAAAAACGATTAAATGAGATTGTAAACAGTGCAATATCTACTAAACGTGCTTAAAGTGCTTTACAAAGGGTCCCAGGCCAACAGCAACATTTAACATTTACGACGGGACATAACGACGCTTTTTAGGCGATATTTCAATTTTTTTTCGGACAGAGACAACGCTGTTAACTGCTATGGGCGAAGATTGATGATAAAGCATTTAGTTTCGGCTCATATTTGTGATGGAAGTACTCTCAAACCAACGAATACTTATTTGCAGGTCTGATAACAAAAATTGTTACGGCTCGTTCTAGTAATGGAAATAATCTCAAGCCAACGTGTTATTATTTGCAGGTCTGATAACCCAAATTCTTATGGGCCCATTTTGTTGTAATGGAAATACTTTCAAACTAAAGCAAAATTCTATCCATTACAAGGTTAAAATAAGACCAGAATTGCGTGAAGATAAACCAAATTTTTGTTTTCGGCTCATATTTGTGATGGTCATACTCTCAAACCAAACGTATACTCATTTGCAGGTCTCATAACCCTAATTAATGGGCACATTATGTTGTGGAAATACTCTCAAGCCAACGGGTACATATTTTTAGGTCTGATAACCCAAATTGTTAAGGGAGCAGAATTGCGTTCAGGTATATATACGTATATATATATATATATATATATATATATATATAATATATATATATATATATATATATATATATGTAATATATATATATATATATATATATATATATGTATATATATATATATATATATATATATATATATATATATATATATAAACGAAATATCTACTAAATGTGCTCAAAGCGCTTTACAAAAAAAATTAAAATCAGTCGACCTTGACTGATGATCGTTCCTCAGACCTTCTAATGTTTTGGGATGTTTTTTTTTTCTTTTCTATTTTTCTTTCTTGCTTTGTCTGGCACTTTTCATATATACACTTGTTCATATCTATATCAGTTGACCGGCTGGTTGCTCAGAAAGAAAGAATATTTTTCTTGATAAAGAAGCGTCTACTGTTCAAAATTTCCATTCATTTCAATAGAGATTGAATAACTCGTACAGATAAAAATCGGGAATTAATAAATACATTTCTAAACCATAGATACAGCTAAACAGTCTACAACAACAACACCAACAACAAAACATTTGATTTAACAACTTGTAGACATGCCCAATGTTAATTTGAATAGAAAACCAACGTATTGATACAAGCAAAAACAGACGACTATTGCAACAACAACAACAACAACAAAAACAACAACCCCACAAAAATAATCATTAATTTATTTTACAACCTGTATATATGTAGATGCACCGATTGTAAATCTGAAAAGAAAGCCAACGAATCGAGACGAATTCATGCCAAACAGCGCATGCTAAAATATTCAAATTTAAAAGTTGTAAAAAGGTTTGTATTCCTCATGATAAAATGATGATGATGATGATGATGATGATGATGATGATGATGATGATGATGATGATGATGATGATGATGACAATAATAATAATAATAATAATAATAATAATAATAATAATAATAATAATAATAATGATAATGATAATAATAATAATAATGATAATAATAATAATAATAATAATTATTATTATTATTATTATTATTATTATTATTATTATTATTATTATTATTATATATTATTATTATTATTATTATTATTATTTTTATTATTATTATTATTAATTATTATTATTATTATATTATTATTATTATTATTATTATTATTATTATTATTATTATTATTATTATTATTATTATTATATTATTATTATTATTATTATTACTATTATTATTATTATTACTATTATTACTATTATTATTACTATTATTACTATTATTATTATTATTATTACTATTATTATATTATTATTATTTTTATTATTATTAATTATTATTATTATTATTATTATTATTATTATTATTATTATTATTATTAGTTATTATTATTGTTATTATTATTGTTATTATTATTTTATTATTATTATATTATTATTATTATTATTATTATTATATATTATATTATAATATTATATTATTTTATTATTATTATTATTATTATTTTTATTATTAATTCTTAATTGGTTTTTATTTATGTCTAATTTCCCAGATTGCCCTGGCCTTTGGGCTGGCCATCATGGCCATGATCCAAATGGTAGGTCACGTGAGCGGGGGCCACATCAACCCGGCAGTGACAATAGCCATGGCTGTCAGTCTCAACATCTCCATCATCAAGGCGTTCTTCTATCTGGTCGCTCAAATCGCCGGCGCCATCATTGGAGGCATGATTGTCAAAGGGTGAGTGGGTAGTCATTACAGTAGCGTTGATATAGTGCAATGTATAATAATAATAATAATAATAATAATAATAATAATAATAATAATATACTAATAATAATAATAATAATAATAATAATATAATAATAATAATAATAATAATAATAATAATGATAATAATAATAATAATAATAATAATGATAATAATATTTATAATAATAATTGTAAAAATGATAATAATAATAATAATAATAATAATAATAATAATAATAATAATAATAATAATAATAATAATAATAATAATAATAATAGGCTCGAACCTAGGACACGCCGATCCGAACGCGAATGTCATACTACAAGACAACATATCCACTAACATTTCTCAAAGTGCTTTAAAAGTAAGCCCAAGCCAATAGCAATCCTTAACTTAACTTTGGACGAAACATTACAAGCGGGTGGTTGGATGGGAGCATCACCCTTGAATCATATACCTATGATGTTCGCATGGGTGTACGATCCGATAGTGATGTCGTTTCTTCTTCTCTTTACTAGCCTATCCTGCTTCTTTGGTTTGTGATTATATTTTTGACAGGGGATATTTTTTTTTCTGTAAATCTTCTGCCTGTTTGTTCTTGGTTATTTATAATTTAGCTTATGATATCTTTAGGTTATGATTTTGATTTACATTTGTACTATTTTTGTTAGATTGCTTGTTTTTTTTGTTTCAGCGGTCTCTCATATAACCTAATTTCTGTTGGAAGAGACCTAAAGCAACAAACAAACAAACAAAAAAACATTACAAGCGCTGCAAAGCAATGTTATAATTTTTTTTCTCAATAGAGCATGTTAAAACAACCAGGGAGTCATTTTACACCAGAGTACGTAAAACTATGGCTCTTTCCATGGATAAAACATACACTAATTTTGTCATGTATCACGTGATCTTGTGATATGACACTCGCTGGGTGGGGTTCCTGACCTCCCATAGTGGGCAGGGGGGTACATACTGTGTCTTCTATCCCCTTATATCTGTTTTCCAACTAGCTTTCTGTCTTTGTCTTGGAATGAGATTACTTGGTTTTGTCCTGGCCCTGGTCAGATGCCCTGGCTGAGAGGGAAACAGTCGAATGTATAGTTAGTTTTGGGAGATATTTTTTTCATTGTAAATCATCTCTCTGTTATGCACTGTGTTATGCTTTCTTTATATTATATATGATTTGTAAAACATTTGAGTGTGTTCCTGTTAGCGGGGACCTGTGCTTGTGTCTGGATGAGACTTTTAGTGATCTCAAACTAAGTACTTTGATAGAGTGCTTTTGGAATCTACACCTGTTTCTTATTTGAACCAATTCCCCTTTATCTTCCCTTTTCTTGGATACTTTATTGTAATTCTAGAACTTTTTACTATCCCCTTTTCATCCTTTTTACTGACGCTGATATGACCTTAATGTGTTGCAAGCGCCGTAAAACCCTTAAAAACAAAAACATATGATGCTCGCTTTCAGATCGGAAGGTCCTGTGTTCGAGCCTCGGCGCATAGTTGAGTCTTTGGAAAAGGCTCTTTACTCACATTCTCTCACCGCACAGCAGGTGTACAATACAATGAATATCTGTCCGTTAACAGCATTGCCTATAACATTTAAAACATTTCCCCAACAGGCGTCATGTCCCGTACTGCATGTTAAGTCTTGCTATTATTGGACAGTGGTCCCTTATAAAGCGCTATGAGCACGTTTAGTGGGTACTGCTCTATATAAAAGCTCAATTTTTTTATTCGTGAGTGTGTGTGTGTATTTGTGTGTGTGTGTGTGTGTGTGGTTGTGTGTGTGGTTGTGTGTGTGTGTGGCTGTGTGTGTGTGTGTGGTTGTGTCTGTGTGTGTCTGTGAGTATTTGGGGGGTGTGTGTGTGCTGTGTGCGTGCGTGTGGTGTGTGTGTGTGTGTGTGTGTGTGTGTGAGTGTGTATGTCTGTGTGTTTTCATATTGATCGCACTGTCTCTTGATAAAGAGGGAACCCAAACTGACAATTCTGTTGCACTTTGAATAAAAACGTATTTAAAATTTGGCCAGAAAATTCGCCTTTCAAAAAATTGATCGTCGATTAAAATGACCCTCATCTTGACAAAACGCTCAAACCTGGGCCTTCGCATATTTGGCAAAAACTCTCAAATCCGAGGCTTCGCGACGTCCCAGTTTTGAGAGTTTTGCCAAGAGGAAGGTCATTTTAATCGATCGATATTTTTTGAAAGGCGAATTTTCTGGCCAAACTTTTGAATATTCTATTTCTTCTTTAGAGTTTCGTTAGAATAGTCGGTTTGGCCATTTCAACAGCATTCATTTGTTTAGAAATTTGAGCGGAAATTATGCCTCATTATTTTTCGCCGTCACTGTGCGGCTACGTGGTCTAGTGGTATGACACTCGCTTCCGGATCGGAAGGTCCTGGGTTCAAGCCTCTTCTCGGCGCATAGTTGAGTCCTTGGAAAAGACTACTTTTTACTCACATTCTCTCATCGTACTCGGGTGTAAAATGAGTACCTGGTCGTCAACAGCGTTGTCTCTGTCGGAAAAAAATTGTAATATCGCCTAACAGGCGTCATGTCTCGTTCTACATGTTACGTGTTGCTTTGATCGGGGATCATTTGTAATGCACTTTAAGCACGCTTAGTGGATATTGCGCTATAGAAAATCCTAAGATTGTTATTGTTTTTTCTCAAGCCTCATTCCAAGCCGTAATATGTTGTTTAGATTTTTCTTGATAGAAGCTTTTAAATTCCTCTTTGTTCAATGGATTGTTACTCGCGTTATTGTTGGTATTAATTCTTTTAGCTGTGCTCGACTTTTCATTAACATAACTGTTTTCAAAATTTTTTTTTCCAAAACACAAACAATAAATACAAATGGACAAGAGAAAAAAGCATTATCTATCTCTTTCTCTCTCTATTTATTTATTTATCTATCTATCTATTTATCTATTTATTTATTTATCTCTCTCTTTCACACACACACACTCTCTCTCTCTCACACACACACACACACACACACACATATATATATATATATATATATATATATATATTATACACACATCATAGTATACACGCATTATATACATGCACAGGCACTCTCCCTCCTTCTTTCCCTCTTGCTCTCTCTTTCTCATTGTTAATTTTTAGTCGTAAGAGTAGGAAAAAAAAAATTATTGACTCATTATATCTAAAGATGAAGATAAAACAACAACAACAAAAAAAAAAAAAAAAAGAAATTCCCCCGCTAAAGGGTTAATTTTCATTTCTTCCTATCAGAGTTTCTCCTGACGAATTCCACAACAATTTGGCTGTAACCAAACTCGGCGCTGACGTCACTCAAGGTCAAGGCTTCGGGGTGGAGCTCATCCTGACCTTTGTCCTCGTTATCGTCATCTTCGGTACCACAGATCCCAACCGCCCTCAGTTTGGCAGCCCTGCTCTGATCATCGGACTCACAGTCGCTCTTGGACATTTGGCCGGGGTTAGTATTGATAATAATATACTTTACATTAAAGGCTCCATGCACGCTCAGTTTTCATCCAGGGACGATCGAGGGACAGGCACAGCTGAAGCAAATCGGAGTGAAAACGCAATGTGTGTGGCCAAATACCTGGGCGACTAGCGGAGGGACGATCGGTCGCTCGCAAAGCCCGCCTTACCGGAGTTCCGTCTTCCTATACAGATCATGGAATGCCATTCTTCACGTTCAAGCCCATTGCCTTACCTTACCTTACCTTACCTTACCAGAGTTCCGTCTCCCTATAGAGGTTGGATGAGCACCGCAAGTTGAGCTAGGGTGAGGTGACTTTCTCAAGGCCACACAACGCAGCGACGGGTGATCGAACTCATTACGTTTCGAAGTAAAGACCGTACCGCTTGAGCTACGCTTCCCCACGCTGTTTGTTTGACATAACACTTTCGTTCCCTGTTATTCTCTTTAATTTTTTTCAACAGTTTTTAAAATCATTATTTGATGTTTTCTTTCAGATCCGATACACTGGGGCCAGTATGAACCCAAGCCGATCCCTGGGTAGTGCTGTCGCCTCTGAGGACTGGGACGATCACTGGGTAGGTTGTTTGAATTTATTTATTTTCAAAACGAGCACCTATATAGCGCAATGTCCACTAAATGTCCACTGAAAACGCCTTCTATGGTAAGGATTCTAAACAACGTGTACTTATTTCCAAGTCTGATAACCCCAATTGTTATGGGCTCCTTCAATACTATCACACCAACGCAAAATATTTCTCATCAGTAAAACAATGATAAATCAAGCCCATAATTGCTTCTAGTCATCAGACCTGCTAATATGTGCACATCGGTCAATCTGTAAGCCAATTGCTTAACATTGAGGATTGCATAGAATGCGCTTGGCTAAGAAGCTCACAACATTGCCATCCGGAAGTAAATCGGACCAACACACAAACTTTGTGTAACCTTGAACGTCTGGTTAATACATTTAAGTGAGAAATACTCATAAACGCGGATGGCTCAAAGCAATAACAAAGACCCGAGTGACGTCAACTTCATTCTATTTATAAGAGACTCCTAAGTCCTGTTGATAAATTGTGGCCCACCGCGTCTCTTATTGGTTGGGGGGGGGGGGGGTATCCCTATAGATAGTTCGAAGTTGATGTCACTCAGGTCTTTGTTATTATTTTTTGCCATCCGCGTTTATGAGTAATTCTCACTAAACTGTATTAACATGACTATAAACGTTCATGGTTACACATAGATTTGTGTGTTGGTCCGGTATACTTCCAGATGGAAATTAATGCAGTGAACTTCTTAGCCAAAGGCATACTATCTATATGGTAAAAAGTAATTATCGAATATGAATAATATAACGGCTTAGAAAAAAAAAGAACAAAAAACGTAACACTGAACGTTTGGGGGCGGGGGGGGGGGGGGGGGGGGGGGGGGGGGGGGGGGGGGGGGGGGGGGGGGGGGCTCAAAACCCTTGTTCAGCTACTCGTAATAACAAAGACAATAAAATACAATAAATACGTATAATATATCACATAAAACCCGGAGATACGGCAGAGATGTTGGTATTTGGCAGGTCTAGTCGGCAAATACAAGATAGATTTACGGGCTTAGATTCCGATGAGTTTGTCTTGTTAAAATTCAAGCAAGTTAATGCGTCAATTTCAAAGGCTGAAAATGCCGGATTACAAGGCCCTTGATAGTGTTAAAAGGTGAGGGGAAAAATTTTGATATAACACTGTAAAATGACATCATGAGATGATGATGAGGTGTATGACGAGATGATGAAGACACGCCGATGACGAGACGATGATTGAGATAAAAGAATGATGATGATGATGATATGATGATAAAATGATGAGATGATGATGATGATGATCATTTTAAAAATTCAACTCACAATCAACTGATTGCCCCATTGTCGGTGGAGTGTTGGCTGCAGTCACTTACAAGTTTGTTTGAATCCTGTACAAGGCGTCGCCCAATATGGATAAGCTGTTCAAAAAAGATAAGTATGGTGCGCCAATTGGCCAAAAAAATTCATTCACGGTGCAAAGTTTAACCATATTTCTAAAAATTCAATTACACAATTAAATACTTAATAAATTAAAAATGCCTTTACTTGGAAAAATTCATGCATTGATATATTGAAACTTTTTAATTATTAAAGTTTTACGACATATTTTTTTTTTATCTTCTTAACCTAACTTGTCAAAATTTTTCAGGTGCCTTTCAAAAAAAAAACTACATTGGTCATATTCAACAATAAGATTACGACTTAATTGTTAAAAAAATCCATGCAATTCCGGAATTTTTTTATTTAATTTAAAAAAAGGGAGTTTCCCTAATCGTGTGGATAAGTAACACAAAGTTTTGAATATTCTATTTTGTTTTTTTTAAAAGTTCTGTCTTAAGATAATTATTAAATTTTTAATTTTCACCAAAAACGTTAGAAAATCTTTTCTCACTGAAAAGTTATTGTTAAACAACCTAAATCCGCTCGTCCCTTGATTTTATTAAAGAGTACATCATAACAAAGGGGTGCCACAGAAATATTCTCTTTGGAATAAAAATTTACCATTATCTTGGAGGTTTAAAGAATTACTGCTACCATATGGAAGACGCTTGTCTATCACAAAGTACTTTCCAAATAAGGAATAGATGATCTGTGGCTGTTGATCTACAAAAAATTTGTTAATTTTTCAAATCGGAAGTAATCATTTTGTACTGTTTTAATAAACGCTACTAGAAATCAAAATTAATTATGCCCCCCTTATTCACTTTGACTAGTAAATTGTTTTCGCTTTTCAAATAAAAAACCAAAGGGGCACCGAAACTTGACAAAATTTAATTAACGTGACACAAATTTAGGACATCGTCGCGTATCATTCACTCCAAAATTTAAAAAGTTTCTTTAAATTTATTTTTGATTAAAAATCGACAAATCCGATATATGGCTTTGAAATTAGTCACGACCTTAGGCTATGCCGCTAAAATAGATTACCGTTTCTGAGTGTAACATGGGAGGGGGAAAAAGGTAAATTGATTTAAGGACAATTAAAGGATGGTTTCTACCAGAGGTAAAACTCAATAATTTGCCATATATTCCAAATAAAAAAAAAAAAAATTAAAAGTTATTTTTGGTTCTTCTAATGATTATCGTTGAAGTTATCATTTGAGGAGTTTATTTTTTT
>NW_027622390.1:0-20000 GCF_034508935.2 Berghia stephanieae
AAAAGGATAGGTGCATGTACCGCTCATTGAAGGAGTTTGTTCTTTTGTGATCTCCATCTGCTTTGCTTCCCATCCATTTCCACAAAAACTCGCCGGTTTGGCATAAGGGATTTTATTATTGCAACTACTGTTGTATTACGAGTCACCCTTGCAACCTTTAGGAGCAGTTTCTTGTGATTTACTGCGTCATAGACAGCTGTCAGGTCCACGAACACAGCCCATGTAATTTGTTTGTTCTCGCAGCCATCTTTGATGTATTGTGTCAAGTTCAGGAGTTGGTCACAGCATGATTTTCCAGGACGGAAACCAGCTTGGTCAAGTGACAGATGTTCTTCTATTGTTAGGGAAATTCTGGCTAGTATCATGCGCTCATTTACTTTGTACAATATGCCAAGGAGGGATATTGGTCTGTAGCTCTTGCTGCTATTTGGGTCTTTTCCAGTTATCGCCAAAGCTTTGGTATTCAACACAGTTGTTGATAAGAGTTAATAACCACGTTTTAGTTGAGTGACTGAAATGCTTTATCATTTCTGCGGTGACGTCATCTAGACTTGTGTTTTTTATCTTTACCACCATAGACTTTTCATTGACTAGATTCCAGGAGAGCAGATTAATGTCTGCTAAGTGAGTAAGTCGTACTATTTTCCATTCACACAAGAGGAGCTTACTGAAAAAAATAACGATTGGTGGAACGAAACTACATTGTAAGAAATATAGGAGGCGATCATTTCATGGAAACTAAGATGCTGAAAGGTGTATAGGCTGGATTGGTCCTCGACAGGTCGAAAATATTTACAACGAATGTATGACATAACTTCAGTGCTAAATGTTACCTTCTTTCTTTATAACATTAGGTATAGATTATAAAGTAAGTATTCATTCATTTGTAACAGAAATCCATAGAGCTGGTGTGAATGAGCTATATGTTTGATTATTTTTTATTAATCGTAATTATCCTTAAATCAAATTATGTCTACACTTATACAAATGATTTGATTCCTTTAATGTTGGCTTATATTGCTTTTCTCTAACCACCAAATCTTCTCATCAGGTCCTACGATTGTTTAATCTCTTAATTTATTTTACTTTTTTAGGCTATGACTCTCGCCTACAAGACATCAAAAATTTATAATTCAACTTCAGAGCAGCAATTATATCAGGATCACTGGATTAAGGCTTGACGGATGTATTCAAAATGTTAAAGCATCTGTGATTGATCCTATGAAAAATAATCAATCAATCCAAGAACGCAATATATTCAGAGTCGACTCAAGCTGTCCCAAAACCCAAAAACAATTCCGTAAAGACATAGAAGTAAAGGACATGACCCCAGGGAGTACCTATGTGATCAGAATCAACCAGAGTTCGTATTGTGAATCGGATGGTTACGTATACGTTGAAGAACTCCATACTAGTAAGTACTGAAGTTTTTTCGTTTACTTGAGGTGAATGGGGAGATAGTTTTAATATTTTGTTTTCCCCGTATTTGTAGGATAAAAATCTTAAAAGATGTGAAATTTCATATCTTACACCAGTGCCTGTCCTGTAATTTGTTATCCCGTATTTGTAAATACACTTGACCTTCACACAATTCGTTTTTGTTTTCTCTCTCTTCAAATTGCATATTAAAAAATAACTAAATAAGCTTAATCTTACATAATGAAATTGGTATAACAAACATGACTTACAAGCATGGATAAAAAAAGTAATAAAAATATTATTTTCATAAATTTATAAAGCAATATAGTGAATGAAATAAAAATAAAAATAATAGTATATGTGAAAATATGATATTGATATTAATTCATAAAAATTTATGATATGTCTAGCACAATGCATAATATAGTAGAATATAATATGATATAATATTTTATGAAATATATATGAAAAGCAGGACTAAATAAAACTGAATTTATTTATTTTAAATTTATCTTTTTTTTATCGACACTAATTTTGAAAGAAAATAACAGTTGACATGTCTACAAATCTTATTCTATAAGTAATGTCTTAGGGATAGAAATTCTATCGCCATTTGAATATATTATAAATAGTACTGGAGAGAGTACACAACCCTGAGGAGGCCACCCACCACGTATTTGTGACAATTGAATTAGATGAGACTGAACCAGAATTTACATAATGTAATCTACCAGTTAGAAATTCCAGGACCCAAGCAATGATAAAGATATTTATGTTCAGCGCAAGCATTTTTCTTACTAGCAGATGCCGATGACATATCAGAAGAAAAGCAACCAGCAGATAATCTAAATGCTTATAAATAATGTTAGAGAATATGAGGATAGCATCCTCAACACTACGATTGGGTTGATGAGCAAATAGAAAACTATCAATGTTGGGCCGAAATTGATTACTGATATAGAACAAAATAAGTTTTTCGAAGTATTTCATTATAACAAAAAGTAAGAACAACCGGTCTGAAGTCATTCATTGATGGAACATTGATTTTCTTGTGTGCTGTAATATTTGGTAAATACCTTGAACATATTGTCAAAATATTAAAGATGGGTGTAAATATAAATGAAAGACAATTCTTCTTCACATATTTTAAATCAATTTTGGTTAAAGTCCACCAGGTCCCGCAGCTTTATGTTCGCTTATTTTGCAAAAAGATAATTTTGTTTCCTATTCCTAAAATTCAATGTTTAGTTTGTCATGCAGACAGATTTCTATTTCTAACTTCAAATTTACTAAAATGTCTGAATTATCTGTCCAGTCGGCAATATAATATATTCAGATACGATCTATCCCTGTAAGGAGGAATGCCATACTTTTTATTAGGAAGTCCATTTGTTTTCTTTAGTCATACCCGTGCAATTTTGAAACAGCTTTTTGAGATATCTAACATCAATTGGATTACTTGAGTCATACCAATCTGCTCACATGGCATATTATTGCACGGAAACGGCATTGGTTATGATAATATGTTGGTTGAATCAGGTAAAAGAACAATTACAGTTCTCACTAACTTAATTGGCTGCATTTGACGCCATTGACATAAAATTCTACTAAACCAAATGAGCGTAACTTTTGGAATCAGTGGGGTCGTTCTAAAATGGATGCCATGGTATCTCTCTCAAACTTCTATGCACGCAAATGACTAAAATTTGTGACTACAGATCAACTATCTACAAATTAGAATACGGTGTACAATATTACGTCACCAACACACAAATCCGGTTACTCTCTTGACTGGGTCAAAACGAAAAATAATTCTAACCCGTTTTTCCATGTAAAGCTGTGCACGAAACCATCTCTGACAACAAACTCATACTGTTAACTACCGACTTTAAGAAAGTTATTGCAACCATCATAAAATAAAAGCAAGAAATTTGAATAAATATCGATATTGATTAATTCAAACATAACATCGTTTCATCAATGAATCGCATCGAGCCCCTCAATATCGATTCTTTCAACGAAACACTTCGCCATTTGGTTGACCAACATGCTCCAATAACCAGAAGGCGCATTTCCTGTAGGAAATACTCACCATGGTACAATTCCACAATAAAACAAGCGAAATAAGAATGTAGGAGAGAAGAGTACCAGTGTCCTAAAACCATAGTGCAGACCATTTATTTCCAATGAAGAAAAACAGCAAATCTGGAAACGGGAAGAAAGGATATCCAGGAGAGAATATCATAAATCAAAATAACCGAACAAAAAATTTTGCAAACGAATATTGTCTACAAGTGATGATTTGGTGGGAATAACAAAAAAAACATCACTACCAACCAATACAAATAATATGGCAGATAAATTTGCTGTTTACTTTGAGGAAAAAGTCAAAACAATCAGAAATGAACTTTTGTGATGGTTATCTAGCTTTTGAACAATTCAAAAGCAATTCAATTCTCTCTGTTTGAATCGATAAATGAGCATGAATTGAAAGTAATCATTAAGAAAGCACCACCTAAATGTTGTGATCTGATCTGATCTGATATAATATATAATATATATATATATATATATATATATATATATATATATATATATATATATATATATATATATATATATATGTATATATATATATATATATATATATATATATATATATATATATATATATATATATATATATATATATATATATATACACACACACATAAATATATCAATGTATCCATTCATTTACTCACCATCAACTCCACAAATAAAAATTAAGTTCCAACACATACCACACCCCCATCCCTGACACAAAGACCGAATCCTCTTTGTTATTGTATTAAGATCGTGAGGTGGGCGATGCGTTCTCACTGACTGCTTTCAATCAGACTGTAAACGTTTAAGGATATTTTTGTGTTTTGGTAAGATTCATCTGGCGGACAGAACTGGTGAACTCCAAAACCTAAATTACAGATTCCACACCAAGTGCCACCCTTATACCAATGTACTCAGAGACAATACAGTAACCCCATCATATATTTAATCAAAGCATACATATACATTTCATTCTGTTTTAGGTCCAGAGAAACCTGACCTTCGTGTTGAGAGAGAGGGAACAACATATGTATTGCTTTCTTGGTTCAAGTCGTCAAAAGGGAGCATCGACAACTATATGTGAGTAAAACACCGGTAGTAACTAAGGTTTGGGTGACCCGCACTTAATAATAATAATAATAATAATAATAATAATAATAATAATAATAATACTTTATTGCATCCCAAAAAGGAAATTTTTGTACAGACGTGTTATAATTTACAAATAAGATAAAAATACAATGGAAATAGGATGTATATATATAAAAAAGGAGCAGCTCTATAACCAGAGCTGCGCTTTATACTATGAATAATTTCAACACTGTAAAATAGTTAAAACTGTCACTATAAATTGAAAATTGAAAAGATTGCAAAACAAATAAATTAATATTTATATTTTTAAAAAGTAAAAATGAGAAATAATTATATAAAATGATTATTGCTTGTTGTTATAAAGCCTAATACTGGACGGCAGAAAAGATTTTCGGTGTCTCTCTGTTTTCGTTGAAATAGAGAAAGGGCGACCACTTCTTTCTGACATAATAATTGATGGTCTTAGTGGATGATACTGGTCATTTAATATTTTAGTTATTTTATTTATACAAAACTTCTCGTATAAAAGATCTACATCGTCAACATCATTTATATAGCGTTTAATGGATTTTTTAATATTTGAATTTATTTTGTTCCTTTCGACTGCTAAGCAATTGCCTCCCCAAGCTGTTATACAAAATGACAAAACACTTTCGATTACTGCTCTATAAAATAATGTGCAGAGGGTTTTATCTATTCTAAACTGAGAGAGTTTTGATAAAAAATATGTACGTCTGCACATCTTATGCCTAATTATTTTCAAGTGTTCATCCCACTTGAGCCTGTCATCAATCGTTACACCAAGGTATTTGTAGTGAGGAACTCGCTGGACGAATTGGTCCTTTAATTTTAACGGTTCTATCGGTTCCTTCACTCTCCTAAAGTCAATCACTAGCTCCTTTGTCTTGCTTATGTTAAGCTCTAGGTGGTGGGCATCACACCAAGACACAAATCTATCAATTTCTTGCCTATAAGCCACTTCGTTGCCATTTGTTATGAGGCCTTGAAGGGTGGTGTCATCTGCAAACTTTATTAAAGGTACACTCAGGTTTTGACTTCTACAGTCATTCGTGTATATTGTGAATAATACAGGGGACAATACACAACCTTGAGGAGCCCCAGTATTTGTAGTTATACAGGAAGATTTGTTTTGTCCTAATTGAACATATTGTGCTCTCTCCGTAAGAAATTCGAGCACCCAAGCAATTATATACTTGTTTAAATTCAGACTAGTCAATTTTTGAACAACCAACTGAGGTTGCATTGTATTGAACGCTGAAGAAAAATCTGCAAAAAGCAATCTGCAATAGCTCCTAGCGTGATCTAGATGCCTGTAGATGTTGTTTGTAAACAGCAAAATGGCATCCTCTACGCCACGTCCTGGTTTGTAAGCAAATTGATGACTATCACTCAATGGCATAAACTGATTCCTAATTTTAACAAGAACAAGTTTTTCTAAAGATTTCATGACTATTGAAGTCAGTGCAACAGGTCTGAGATCGTTCATAGTTTCAAGTTTTTCTTTTTTTGGAACAGGAATAATTTTTGAAGTTTTCCAAATTTCAGGATCGAAACGCATTGGAGAGACCAGTTAAAAATATGTGTATAAATGGGGGAAAGCTGGTGGGCACATTCTTTTAATAGTTTTCCTTTCAATCCATCCGGCCCAGCAGCCTTCCTCTCGTTTAGTTTCGAAAATACGAATCTCGTTTCCTCTTCACTGACCTCAATAGTCATTTCATCTTCCAAAGCCCTGTCTAATTTATGTTTTTCATTTTCAATATCAAATTTGTTTGCTGTGTCGAAACGTGAATAAAATTTATTTAAAGTTTCAATTTCGATATCTTCTGATATAATCGTGGGCTTTGGATTATAGTTAACAGCAGTTTTAAGCCCCGCCACGTGTCCCGTATATCCCCAGAAGAAAAGCATTTTTCAATTTTATTTTTGTACTTATCTCTACAACTAGATATTACCCTCTTTATCTCTTTTTGTTTTGTTTTCAGATCTTTTTTGTTTCCACTAGTATAGAGAGTTTTCTTTTGGTTCAATAAAAGTTTTAGATCTTTTGTTATCCAAGGCTTGTTGTTAGGATAATATTTTATTTCTTTTTTACAAGACACTAGCTGTTCACAGAATTTTAAATACTCACTCACGCAGTCATTCAGCTCATCCACACTATCACATGATTCGATAAAAACATTCCAGTCAGTGCATTCAAAACAACCACGCAAATCTTCACACACACTTCCATTCCAGATCTGTACACTTTTCTTTACTGGTTTTACACGTTTAAAAACAGGGCGGTAGGTGGGGAGTAGCAAGAGCATGCAGTGGTCAGATAAACCTAATGGGGCACGGGGTAAACATTTATAGCTATTTTTAATATTACACAGGAATAAATCTAATGTTTTTTTGTCCCTTGTCTCGCAGTCCACGTATTGATGAAGTCCCGGGAGAGTAAAATCGTTACATTGGTTAAAATCGCCAGTGACCATCAATACGGCATCGGGTGACTTAATTAGAATGTCCTGTATTTCTTTCCTCAAAATATTTTTCGCTGTGGTGTTGTCTGATGATGGTGGAATGTAGACGTTGATGATGATGACATGAGTATATTCCCGGGGTAGATAATATGGTCGTGACGAAACAGTAATAAATTCAATATCATCGTCACAATACATTTTCTTTATCTGACAGTTATTGGGGTGGCACCATTTGTTGTTAATATATGTGCACACCCCACCCCCAGTTCGTTTATTTACATTAGTCCGATCTCCTCGAAATAGTGAATATTGTTCAATATTAAAACATGATGATGGTATGTGAGGAGATAGCCAAGTCTCTGTTAACGCTATTATGGAGGCTTGACGAAAGTCACTATTAAAACGACACAGTGAAAACAGTTCATCAATTTTGTTTTTCAGTGATCTTACATTACCTGTCACTACACAGGGTAAAAATGGACGAAAAGGCCGTCTGTTAAATTTTGTTTTTTATTCCTCCTTTTCTCCCCCTCTTTCTTACTTTAATAAATGATGTGTCAATAGTGGGTGGTGGGGGTGACACGGGTTGGAGGGATCGGAGAGTCTCTGGAGTATAAGTTATCGATAGGCTTATTTTGGCAGCAAAATCACAGGCTAAAACACCATTTATGCTTATAAATATACTAATAAATATAAAAATCAGGAACAATATATACTTCACATCCATTTTGAATAAAAATTAGGCGTTAATTCCGGCGATTGAATGATAAATGAATAAAAATATGTGTAGAAAATAGGTAAACATTCACAACACGTCTGTTGTCGCCGGAAGCCAGCGCCAATATCCGCCCATCTGTTAGTTTTTGTTGCCGAATGGCGTGACATTAAATGAGTGACTTTGTATTTTATTTTGGAAAACTTCTTGATTACACAATTTTACCTGGCAACAATGTTTCGGATTGTTGCGAGTAAATCGAAACTTATAAATACCCAAAACTGTTTTTTTTTGTTTAGAAAAAATGTATTTATCTTTTTTTACGAGATCCAGCATACTCAATTTAATTATTTTGAAGGGTCATTTCCGATTATTTGTGTTAAAGTAGTTTTTGAATACGTCTGATGAAGTGAATTATGCTAAAATCAGTCTCGACACACAGGCTTTAGGCAGAGTCTGTTTTGACAATTGTAGAATCACTTTTGAGATTGCATGTCACATATTTGATTTAGAAAACTAAGGGCTCTTTTTGCTTTCTATGAGATGTCCGAATGAATATATTCTAAAAGATAATTAGATAAATAAATAAATAAATAAATAAATAAATAAATAAATAAATAAATGAATGAATGAATGAATGAATGAATGAATGAATGAATGAACGAATGAATAAATGAATAAATAAATTGAATTCGACTCCATCAATGCATTTTGTCATAAAACTGGGTCTGACATTATCAGGTCAAGTAACCAGTTCACTGTTGTACTGTTGAAACAAAAAGCGAGCTCTCAGGTTTGAGAGTTTTTGCCAAGATGAGGGTAATTAAAATCGATCGATATGTAAGGACAAGTTTTCTGGCCACATGTTTAAATACTAGAGTACTGCCAGTTAACTGGTTACATTTATTTCTTAAATGATATTCACGAAGAAGGTAAGTCGACTCCGAGGAGCCATAAGATTTATAGTTAGTTGTGAACTCAATGTGGTGAAGATTCGGTCGACAGTGTTATCATGATGCTGTCCTTTTAGATCTTTAGTCTGTCACTAAAGCAAGGATTCTCGTCTATGAATAAATATGTGACACATCGCCCCGAAACAGTATTTTGTCGGCTTGAACTAGAAGATGAAAATCGAATTTATAATTAAAATATGAGACTGGGGATAACTTTTATTCAATTGATATTGACGATAGAGGAATGTAAATAGTTACTTAAATAGCACAAACTAAAACAGCATATAATAATAATTCTAGTAATTCTAATTCTGATCATTCTAAATTAAAACGTCCTATTTCTAATCATTCAAAATTAAAACATCACATTTCTGATCATTCCAAATTAAAACGTTATATTCCTGATCATTCTAAATTAAAACCTCATATTTCTGATCATTCCAAATTAAAACATCATATTTCTGATCATTCCAAATTAAAACATCATATTTCTGATCATTCTAAATTAAAACATCATATTTCTGATCATTCTAAATTAAAACGTCATATTTCTGATCATTCTAAATTAAAACGTCATATTTCTGATCATTCTAAATTAAAACCTCATATTTCTGATCATTCTAAATTAAAACATCATATTTCTGATCATTCTAAATTAAAACATCATATTTCTGATCATTCTAAATTAAAACGTCATATTTCTATATCCAGTTAACTCCGACTGAGGCAGTGGGTCATCGAAACATCGTCAATCTATGACCAGGTTGTCATGTGTTTTGTGAGAGGGATATCATTGACCACAGTCATTAAATATCCAAAACGCTTTTGATTATAATTTCCCTGAAAGTGTCAGACGGTTTTTACATGATTCCATCCTTTATCCTGACTTAATGATTCAGTTTTTATCAGTTAGGCGGATACTAAATTACAAATCTTGTCTCCATCCTAATTTGCATTGTTGTTGGAGCTCTCTTGATGAACAAGCCCATTGAGGATTTGTATTTCACTAGATGGTTGATAGGAGGAAATCCAATGGAACCAACATCGTCAATTTGGTATAACCTTGGAATGCTTTAGATAACTAAAAACGAATTTGAAGCCAAATGATTAGAATATAGAATTAGCATTTTGTTGAAGGTCAAGAAACAAAACTTAATTCTCTTTAATAAAATAATTTGATTTAACTCAAATTTCATAATTTTAGCTTAGACTTAAATTGTGAGCATCTTGTTCACTCAGATAATATATTTAATGTTTCGAGGCGATTGTCAAAAATCTCAATGAACTTCAGCTTCTTCGTTTAAAAATGGTTTGATAATGAATTGAATGAACTATCCATGGTTGCCATCATCAGAATTAAAACTGAGAGCCAATCACCAAATTCTAAGATGGAATACAACACCTCGTCAGACATATTACGATAGAACCTGACAGGGCTCCCTGACAGGGCTGAAGAGCGGTCAAATGTACACTGTCTCTCTGATTGCTGTCTACCGCGGCAGTGAGAGCATAAGCACAACTAAAGTCACTACCGTTAAATATCGTGAGTATTTTTTCTATTTATAGAGGGTTGGATTGTGTTGAGATATAGCGTGTTGGTACTAAGAAAGTATTGATCAAGAAGAAATACATATTGATGCTATGCGTTTAGCCTAAATACTCAAAACATCCGCCAGTCGGATATAACTTACATATACACAAAACTATTCGTAAATATTTATAGTCTGATTATTCATGATTTAGTGAGTACTAATAATTAAAATGTCTGTCTTAAAACAATAACAAAGAGCTGAGTGACGTCAATTTCGTTACATCTATGGATGTTAAGACGAACAAAATACTCTAAACGGTACGTTTATGCTCAGAACTAAATTGGTAATATTCCACGAAAAATCCAGATGTCATCATCAGTTTTCTTGTGTGTATAAAAAATGTACAACTCGATGTTACTGCTGTTGTAATGTCTGATGCTTCGTGTGTGCTGAGGGCTTCCAATATAAAGACACCCTCTGAAACTGTGTCGGAGATTCAACTTTTACTCCATAGAGTCTAGGTGTTTTTTTGTTAGTTTTGCTGACAAATAATCAGTGCCATTTGACACTTTTATATTAATTTTACTAAGATTTTATCGTATTCTTGAAATATATTTATTTCGAACATTTCTAGGACTTTACTATGCTCAATGCGCTTAACACGGCATCCTTAATTACCGAAGCGGGCATTACAGAATCAAATTTACATTTCGTACGGTACGAATTGCCTTTAAGACGTCCTTATTGTATTAGAAATTCGTCTTGTGTGGTTTTGTAGTAATTGAGTGACAATCAGCTTTCTAACGGTAGCTCCTTGGCCCGAGTCTCGCCGTAGCGTGCAAAGTTGACTCCTGTGAAAACTCAATTTTTTGGTGTAAATTCAATACTTGATAGATACCTGTGTGGAAAAAATGTAACACCATCTTACAGGTTTTATATCTGGCACTTCAGGTAAAGTGTTTATTTTGACATCATTGGGACCACTTGTAAAGCGCATTGAGCACATGTCGTGGATATTGCGCTATATAAATCTCGCGAGTTTTCAGCATTCTAACAATATCATTCTATCCCTAAAGCCGGGTACTTATCCAAACCTGAATTGAATGAGATAATACTCAATGAATAATCTTCAGGCCAAGTGTTTGTCAGACAATGGTCACCACAGTATGTGATGGTCACTGTCCATCCCCAACTCGCTTGATTGTATTAAAAGACGAGGCCCGATACTGCTAAGCCACCGACAACACGTCACACGTGAACTAAAATGGAATTGCAAACATTATTTTTTAATTAAGTATCGATTTGATTTTTTTTACCGCTGGACGCCCCTCCCAAAAGCTTTAAGTTATGTGTAGGGTTTACATTTATCCTTTGTCTGTGGAGGACAAATGTAGATAGTACAGTGGTAACGTCTTTTGTTTCGTAACAAACATCATCTAGATCTAATATTTATCTATTTATCTTATTTCTTAATTTCTATTACTCCTATGACCTTTGAGTAATATGCAGAATATTTCCGGTAATTATCTTTATCGAGATAACAACCAATAACAACTGATAACACAAAAATTCTTTGATTCTAGCCTCAAAAATCAATTTTCATTTAGTCAACTAGGCCCCAACTTTACGTACACAACTCCCGAGCCGGTATTTATCTTTGTTAAGATAACAACCAATAACAACTGATAACAACAAATAACAACTGATAAAAACATAATAATAAGAAGAAGAATAATAATAGATCGTTATTGTCCATAAATATGGCAATTTGTAATTTAGTTACACTTGTTATAACGTTAAACGATAACTGTAACATTGAACAGATATTTCACTCCTACTTATTTTCTCTCTCTCTCTCTCTCTCTCTCTCTCTCTCTCTCTCTCTTTCTCTCTCTCTCTCTCCTCTCTCTCTCCTCTTCCTCTCTTTCTTTCACACGTGCGATATACACAACATAAACATATTCATTTCGTTTTCAATTTGTTACGATTGTGGCAATTCGACACCAAAAATTATCATCATTATCAATTGGTCAGTTAATCTTACATTAAATAAATTAATCAGTTAAGCAGTCAACGAATCAATCCTTGGTTTTTCTGTACCATATGAAATATTCAAAATTTTTATTGCTGATGGAACGAAAGTTGATTTATACTTGTTAGTTCTACATTTAATCTGACAAAACCTTCTCCCAGATGGTAAAAGGCTAAATTCATGGTATAAAATATGTTTTTTATTGTTGGTAATTGAGAATGCTTTCCTTTCTATTGCTTTTCCATGAATTCTTTCTACTCCATCAAGAGGATGGTTTATTATTTTTGATGCCTCTTTGATAGATTTTGAAATTTTTGATTTATCTTTAAGTCGGCATCCTCCAAACCATATGGTGCAGCCAAACGCAATTACACTTTTAATCAAAGTGTCATAAACTCTTAACATAGTTTTCTTCCTTACTTGAAATGTTCTCAATTTCCTTAGGATGTATAATCTTTGGGCAACTTTCTTAGATATTATATTAATATGTTTAGAGAAATTGAGGGAACTATCAATGGTTATTCCTAAATATTTAAAATAGTCAACTATCTCAACATCATCTTTACCGATCGTCACACACTTTAAGTCGTTTTTATTTTTTACACCAAACACCTGTTCTTTCGTTTTTTCAACATTTAATTCAAGCTGATTTTGTTTACACCAAACAAATAACACAAAGCTAAATACCCGAATATTTACTGTCAATAACGAATATTTTAAGGGAAAAAAAAGTTACCTAGTCTGACTCCTTTCTGCGCGGTGTGGCCTTGAGCAAGTCACTTCGCCCTCGCCCACTTTGCAGGGCCTGAGCTGACGACTGGGTTATTTCATTCTTATGGACATTAAAAAATGAATCTCCAGGTGAGATAAAAAAAAAGGTATTCTATTTATCTATTCATTTTTTTCATCACAGAAGTCGTCAGTAATCATTTAATCGTCAGTTTCATAAATGGAATATCTCACATAAGTGTATACATACCTGGAGGAAAACATACAGAAAAAAACGTGACAACATTTCCTTAAAACCTTTGAACAAAGAATAGGATGACAAATTGAGTACAACATTGCAATGTCATCAAGAACTTTGGGTTCCATCTCCGCTGCTCTGGTATGGTGGTATGACACTTGCCTTTGGACTGGAAATGCCAGGGTTCGAGTCCCGCTCTGAGCGCACATCGCTGAGTCCTTGGAAAAGGATCTTTACTCCTATGCTCTCAACGAATGAGTATCTGGCCACTTACAACGTGGTCTCTGTTGGAAACAAGTAGAATATCGCCTAACAGACATGTCTCGTCCTACATGCTAAGTGTTGCTGTTGGCTAGTTACCCTTTGTAAAGCACTTTGACCATGTTAAGTATATATTGCGCCATAGAGATGCTCGAGTATTAAGGCTCAGGTACCTCCTTCTTTAATTTACAAAAAAATTAGTTTAAACAATTTCTGATTATTTTACGGTTATTTTATGATTGTTTTGTGGTAAACACATGCGGTCTTTTTTGGATTTTATCTGAAAATATTCTCCCAATAATGATATTTTATTTGTTGATCAATGATTCCAAATAAACTACTTTTTCACAGTTCCTAGGAAACCTTCTAATTTGAAATGGAACAGACGATTGCCTGGTCCTAAGTGGTTACGAAATGATATTCGTTTCGGTAAGACAGAATATTGGAGAATTCAGTACGACTGCAGTAAAACGGGAACCGGGATAAAAACGACTCCTAAACCTGAATTACAGCTCAAAAATCTTGAAGGTCGGTAATAAAAGCCTTTAGCAAGTGGAGTTTGAACTTCTTTTTTACTAAAAGGGCGCAACAGCGATGCGTCCCTGGTTTCATACAATGCCAAGTCGCATTGTTTTTTCTAGTCTTTGTTCGCTAATATGAAAAGTAGTAATTTTTTGGGACTGAATTCCAGATAATTAAGAATTAATTCCTGTTTTTACAGCATCAAACGGACATCAATAATTGTTTGCTATTCTTTGGACAGGATTCCAATCTATCACAAAGTACTTTCTGTAAAATCTAACGGGCCAAACTGCCTCGTTGCTAGTGGACGGGGGAGGGGGTGTGAGACAATTTTCTACGACACGAGAGATAGAAAATGTCTCTATTGTGAGACACGTGCTCTATCGCTGATTCGATGTAAATCAGATAAATATTTTCTTTTCGAGGGAGGAGGGAACGGGGAGGGTGATATATAATAATAAGTTCTCTTTAAAGGAATGTCTATTTAATATCATTTATATGTTATAGTGAATGGTCTTTTTCCATTCACTATGTGTTTGAGTTTGTCTGTGTGGTTGTGTGTGTGTGTATCTGTGTGTTTGTGAGTGTATATGTGTGGTTTGGTTTGTGGGTGTGTTTTAAAGGAATAGCACAATAATATTTAAATCCATCGCCTCAAATACGTGTTTAGTCGGGATTGTACGGATACTAAATAGGGGGTTAACAAATCAAATTCCCCAAAATGTGAGATTTTAGTTTTTGTGATTTTTTTAAATTCTATACATTCTCACAAAATAAAGCACAAACATTTAACGTATAAATCTCACTTATTTTTTTATACTTAGAACTTAATTATTAGCATCCGATGTATACTACTTTGCAGGTCTGATAACCCAAATTTTTATGGTAACTTTGTTGTAGACAAAAAATGCCCATCACAACAACTTTAAATTAGGCCCATAATTATGTTCGGTTATCCGACCTGCAAATATGTGCAGTTAGTTGTCATCCAAACACTGACATTTTACCTCTTTGGGGCGGGAAATCACGAATATCTGTGTTTGGCCAATCGTCCAGAAACGATAGTATGTCGCTTAAAGACTAAAATATAATGATTGGGTTAGGTTTATATATATCATTTCGGACAAACAATACATATTATTCAAAAATAAATATGTGAAAAAAAGAACTGATGACTTTTCTGGTCACTACAAGTGTAAATCCACCATTGGCCACATGATCTACATACATGTATTGCCCTGATTAAGGCGATTGGTTACTTAAATATAACACTCGGAAGGATATGGGTCGTAGTGGATCTCATGGCATTGCGATACATACTTTTGTCTTTTATCTATTTATTAATTCATTTATTTATTTATTCATATATTTATTCATTTCAGATGAATGTTGTAATATATCGGTGTCTGGTGTCAACGCTAAGGGAGAGGGAGAATCCGTTCAGATGACCAAAAAGCCAGAAGTTAAACGTAAGCTAATACATTTTATTATTACTGGTATTGGTGAAAACTCAAAGTAAAACTAGTAGTCTAATTAGTTGTAATAATACTGATAATAAAAATAATATTATTAATAATAATAATAATAATAATAATCATAATAATATAATGACAATAATAGTGATAATAACAATGAAGATGATGATGATGATGATGATAATGATGGTGGTGATGATAACAATAAAGATAATAATGATAATAATAATATAGATAACAAAGATAATGATGATGATAATAATAATAATAACAATAATAATAATAATAATAATAATAATAATAATAATAATAATAATAATAATTGTAGTGACAATATAATATAATAATATAATAATAATAATAATAATAATAATAATAATAATAATAATAATAATAATAATAATAATAATAATAATAATCTATCTATCTATCTAAAGCAGTGTTAAGTGTGGTCAACACAGTGTTAAGTGTGGTCGACGACTGAGTTAGTGACAATGATTGGGAACCCACAAAGACAGTGTCTTTTTATAACGCATACATATTAACCCCAGTGTGAATAAATAACTGGCGATAGGCATTGATGGATACTATAAAACTACTACTACTACTTCTACAACTATCTAATGCATTCGACAGGGAAGAATGGGTACCTTGATAAGTAATAATAATAATGATAATAATAATAATAATAATAATAATAATAATAATAATAATAATAATAATAATAATAATAATAATAATAAATAATAATAATATAATAATAATAATAATAATAATAATAATAATAATAATAGATAATAAAATAATAATAATAATAATAATAATAATAATAAAATAATAATAATAATAATAATAATAATAATAATAATAATAACAATTTAATAATAATAATAATAATAATAATAATAATAATAATAATAATAATAATAATAATAATAATAATAATAATAATAATAATAATAATAATAATAAAATGAAATATAATAATAATATAATAACAATAATAATAATAATAATAATAATAAAATAATTAATAATAATAAATAATAATAATAATAATTATATAATAATAAATAATAATAATAATAATAATAATAATAATAATAAATAATAATAATATAAAAATAATAATAATAGAACATTATTGTTCAAAGAAATGGAAATTCATTTTGGTTCACACTGATGACAATATAAAATGATGATGATGATGATGATGATGATGATGATGATGATGATGATGATGATGATATAATTCAAGAATGCCATTATAAAGCGGACACATTACAATAGATATGCATTATATGAAACATAAATGTCGTTCCATGAGGAATAAATGAAGCACTGTAAAGCGCATTGAGTATTGTGAAAATATGAAAATTCTCAATATAAATTATGCAATATTTATTCCTTTCTAATTTTTGAGAGACATGTTCAAAACTGAAAACACACGACCATTCACTGTAATTGTGTTTATATTTGTAAATAAACAAACAACTAACGAAAAAACAAAAACAAGAAAAAAATGTCCCAAACCGGATAACGTGGATGTATATTTTCATTGTTTTAAGAAATATTCTATAATTACAATTAAAGAACGCAAGAAAGAGTAAGACCAAGGGAATTGGTTCAAATAGGGAACAAATTAATGTAGATTCCATGAGCACACTATTAATGTGATTCGGGCACAGGCTCTCCGTTAAAAAGGAAACAATAAACAATGAAAAGTAAAAATGAATCGGAATGGCTAGTACTTTTCTAATCGCCCTCTCCCCCCCCCCCCCCCCCCCCCCCCCCCACTCATCTTCTTTTCAAGCATTTTAATCCCACCCGCGTCTGTTCTGTTTACGCTAATGTTTACTGTTTTCTCAAAACCTCGTATATCGCCAGTCTCTCTCTATTCTCGGTTCATCCGATAACTGCTGACATCTTAAATACGATGGCAGCGATTAGCCAATAAAAAGTGGCTGTTGTCCGGTCTGCAGTAGTCTGTGGTGGAAACTGGTCCAATTGTGCTCTCTCCTCATCTGACTCAACATCAGCAACAATGGCGTCTTCTAAAATTTCACTTGTCAAGTGGTATTGAGACTAAGTACCAGTAATTGTAGAATTGACCTTGCCGATAATATTGAAACCGAGAGGCTGAGAATTGGTATTGCATATATATGAAAATGAGAAAGTGTTACTTTTGGAAGGGAGGGGCGGGGGGGGGGGGGGGGGGGGGAGAAAATCTGCTTCATTTACCAACACTCAGTCCTGGATTGGCCAGGGCAGCTTACAAACACAGATAGACAGTCTCGCACATAGTGGGTGATGCAGGGCGGGTGAGGTTTCTCATCAGGCTATTTGTTGAAAGTCATGTAATATTGATATCGGGAATTCCAGTATTGGCGTCACGTCTATGTGTAAGAGTGGAAGTAGGAGTAGAGAGATAAGAGTCACTTAGTTTCCCCATAGACAGTGTCGTCTGGCGCCGCCTTTATTTTTCCCTGTTATAGTCGGGTAAAGCTCCAGACAACTGACAGATAGTAAGATTACTACCACTTGACAAGTTACATTTTAGAAGACGCCATTGTTGCTGATGTTGAGTCAGATGAGGAGAGAGCACCATTGGACCAGTTTCCACTAAGAAATCTTCTTCTAGGTTCCATGCCTGGTCCAGGCTTCGGATACTGCATGAATTATCTCTCTCCATTCCTCCCTGTCTCTTGCTTTTTCAAACAGCTCTTGGATTGTTAGGTTGGTGAAGCCCTTCAGTTGGTCTATGAGTGTTTTTCTTTGTCTCCCGCGGGCACGTTTACCAGGTATTTTTCCACAACTTGCCAGGTATTCATTCTTATCTTTCCTTACTATGTGTCCGAAAAAGGATAGTTGTCGATCCACTATTAAGGGCATTAGTTTCCTTTGTTGGTATGTTTGTTTTAGCACTTCTTCGTTCGTTTTGTGTGCAGTATACGATATTCTCTGCATCCTTCTCAAGCACCACATTTCAAAAGCTTCAATGTTCTTTTGTGTTTCTGCATTTGTAGTCCAGCTTTCGCATCCGTATAACAAGATTGGCCACACGTAGCACTTCAAGACTCGGAATCTAATCCCGAACGACATCTGTTTGTTTTTCAAAATGTTTCCCAGGTCCATGAAGGCCTGTTTGGCTTGAGTTATTCTTGCTCGTATGTCTCGGTTACATCTTCCATCTGTTGTCACTATTGAACCTAGGTATTTAAAACTTTCTACGTTGGTAAGTTGCTCGCCGTGAATCGTTATATTGCAGGTGTTGTTGTTTTCGGGGTTTTTCTGTATTACCATGCATTCCGTTTTGGTGATATTCACTTCCATTCCCTTGGCTTCACTATCTACTACCACTTTGTCAACAATCTTTTGAAGTTGGATTTCTGATGTTGCAATGAGTACCGTATCGTCTGCGTATCTTATATTATTTATGTTGTGACCTCCCACTTTTATTCCCTCCATATTATTTATGCCCCTCATGATTGTTTCTTGGTATAGATTAAACAGATCTGGTGAGGCAACACACCCTTGACGGACTCCTTTCTTAATAGGAATGGAATTTCCTGTAGAGTTTCCGATTTTGATAGATGCCTGCTGGGTGTAGTATAATGTTTGCATGAGTCTGAGGTCTTTCTCATCAGCGGCAATGGAGTGCAGTTGTTTTAGTATTTCTTCGTGGCGTACTCTATCAAAAGCTTTTTTGTAGTCGACAAAACAGAGGTATAGTGGGGTCTGAACCTGTATAGCTCTTTCACTTAAAACACAGAGGAGGTATATTGCGTTCCTTGTCCCTCTGTCAGGTTGGAATCCATATTGTTCTTCTGCGATTTCGGGGTTAATCTTATTCCTTAGCCTGTTGATAATTATACGCAACAGTATTTTGTTGATGTGGCTTATTAAACTTATAGTTCTAAATTTTCGCATCTGACTGCACCTGCTTTCTTTGGTATTGCTATGAAAATAGAGTTACAGAGATCTTCTGGAATTTTCCCAGTATTGTATATATTGTTGAATAATATGTGAAGTTCATCAATTGCTAGATCTCCTAGGCTTTTTTATACCTCTACAGATATTTCATCAGGGCCTGTTGCTTTACCATCCCTCATTCGTTCCATGGCATGTTCAATTTCACTTTTTGTGATGTTTGGTCCGCTTAATGGTTCTTTGAATTTCAGTGATGGTTCATTTCTATTTGGATCATTGTACAGTTCGCCTATGTATTCTACCCATCGGCTTTCTATATGTTGTTCTTCAAATAGCAGTTCCCCTTGTTTGTTTTGGATACAACTTCCTGCTGCTTTGCTTTTCCTTTTCCCTGATAGTTCTTTTATTCTTTGGTGAGCTTGTTGGGGGTTGGGTTTGTATTCTCTTTCGATTTCGCAGCATTTCCAGTCTAGATAGTTCTCGTGTGCCTCGATGCATTTGGATTTAATGTGGTTGTTCAATGTTTGGTAT